>NC_057740.1:32998899-33030966 GCF_004010195.1 Chiloscyllium plagiosum
ACCTTACACTGAAAGACTGGAGCAACTGGGCTTGTATGCCCTTGAGTTTAGAAGACTGAGAGGGGATCTGATTGAGGTATACAAGATTGTTAAAGGATTGGACACTCTGGAGGCAGGAAACATGTTTCTGCTGATGGGTGAGTGCCGAACCAGAGGACACAGTTTAAAAATACAGGGTAGACCATTTAGGACAGAGATGAGGAGAAACTTCTTCACCCAGAGAGTGGTGGGTGTGTGGAATGCTCTGCCCCAGAGGGCAGTGGAGGCCCAGTCTCTGGATTCATTTAAGAAAGAGTTGGATAGAGCTCTCAAGGATAGTGGAATCAAGGGTTATGGAGATAAGGCAGGAACAGGATACAGATTTAAGGATGATCAGCCATGCAGTGCAGGCTCGAAGGGCAGAATGGCCTACTCCTGCACCTATTGTCTATTGTCATCCAAATGCCTCTTAAATGTTGCAATTGTACCAGCCTCCACCACATCCTCTGGCAGCTCATTCCATACACGTACCACCCTCTGCGTGAAAAAGTTGCCCTTATATCTTTCCTCTCTCACCCTAAACCTATGCCCTCTAGTTCTGGACTCCCCGACCCTAGGGAAAAGACTTTGTCTATTTATTCTATCCACGCCCCTCATAATTTTGTAAACCTCTATAAGGTCACCCTCAGCCTCCGACGCTCCAGGGAAAACAGCCCCAGCCTGGTCAGCCTTTCCCTGTAGCTCAGATCCTCCAACCCTGGCAACATCCTTGTAAATCTTTTCTGAACCCTTTCAAGTTTCACAACATCTTTCCGATAGGAAGGAGACCAGAATTGCCCGTAATATTCCAACAGTGGCCTAACCAATGTCCTGTACAGCTGCAACATGACCTCCCATCCTGTACTCAATACTCTGACCAATAAGGGAAAGCATACCAAATGCCTTCTTCACTATCCTATCTGCCTGCGACTCCACTTTCAAGCAGCTATGAACCTGCACTCCAAGGTCTCTTTGTTCAGCAACACTCCCTAGGACCTTACCATTAATGTTCAAGGTTACAAGGGAGGATAAAGAGTCCAAATGTCTTAATGATGTCCCAGCAGCATCTTGTACCTCATTCAGTATGCTGCTCTCCCGAGGTAAGATCAGTTAGGTCTGAATTGTTTTGTTTGGAGTGTAGATGGTTGAGGTGCAATACCTATAAAGGGCTTGGGAGACTGGAAATGAATGTCTTTCCCGTAGAGAGAGGTCAATAATGAGGGACGATAGAATTAAAGTAACTGGTGGAAGGATTCATCGTTACCAGTTGTCCCTCTATTCAATATTGACATCTACTCAGGGTTGAGTATTTCTGCTGTGTATGTACATGTGACTGAACAAGACAATTCATGGGCACATGGGCAAGGACGTCCCATGAGGCAGTAGTATCCAGAGTGCAGGATTAGTATCCTTTTCTTTCCTTCTCTGTAGCACCTCTGTCTCATCATGAGGTTTGGACTCGATGTGTGAAGGGACTTGATGGGTAGATTGTCACCATTTTGAATGACAGGCAGCAAGCTCCTCCAAATCATTCATGTCAACACTGCTGTGCTTCAAGGAGAGTCTTTGTAACATTTTCTTTATCCTCCCTTAGAAGCTCAGCCATTGGAGAGTTGAGAAAATAGGATAAGATAGGAAAGCCTAGAGGAGAGTTGAGAATTTATTTCATCCAGGGGCTGGTGGCTCTGGAAGTCAATGCCTGAAATGATGGGAGAGGCAGAATGCCTCATTGCATTTCTATAAATGCTTAGATATGCATTTGAAGTGCTGTAAAAGTACAGAGCTAAAGATCAAAAGGTGCATGGCAGGATTAACTAGCTCTCATTCAGATGGACTGAGTGGCCCTCTTTTGGGTCACACGTTTTCTAAATTTCTTCTTGTTTGAAAACGTTCATCATCAGACCTGACCCTCAAATAGTCACAACAGTCAATAGACTCCAGTTTGGAACAGGAAACCAACTCTCTCCCTAAAATAAAACAAAACCATTTAGATGATGGAGATTTGAAACAAAAAAATCAGAAATTGCTGAAGAAACTCAGCAGGTCTGTCAGTTTCTGTGGAGAGAAAGCAGAGTTGCCATTTCCAGTCCAGTGACCCTTCTTCTGAATGATTTAGTTCTAAAGAAGGGTCACTGGACTCAAAACAAAAGTCTGTTTTTTCTCCACAGATGCTGTCAGACGCGCTGAGTTTCTCCAGCAATTTTGTTTCTTGTTGTAGAAACTTTACTATTGACTCTGAGATCGACTGGCTCAGGATGGAAGCTGGAGTTGAGCCTGGCCTGATCTCCAATGCTCAGCGCCATCCTGAAACCGGTAACCAAGGAAACATTTCTCAAATCTCTTTTGTACGAACAAACAGTTTCAGCAGGTGTATTGTTCATTGAAGTAAATTCATCGATTCAGCAGGAAGCAAAATCAGAGAATAGTCTCTTGGATGTGGTGTCACACTTGCTGACACATGTTTTATTGAACAATGTTCTCCCTGAGACTATGATATCGGTGAATTGACCAATTTAGTATCGAGCACTGTGTTTTCATGACAATGGATCATAGCTCAGTATTACCTGGATGTACTGAACTTTTAATTCCAACATTTCTTTAAAAAGGATCACTACAGCCATTTAAATGTGGATGTAAATTCCATGACTGTCTGGAGAGAAACTCTGGAATTCCAATGTGTCAAGGAAGTTTCAGAGAGATGGACCTAAAAGGGAGAAGTGCACTACAAATTGAGCTGTAATCCCAGTTATCCCAGACTGGGAATATGATGGGACAAAAGACAGCAGTCAAGAAAATAGACATGTTTTATGTCTTCCCTCTTTGAGAACACATATGAACAAGGGTAAAAACCAGTTCAGCCCTGGACTGAGAGTGTTCATGGAAGATGGAAAGTACTCATTTCCACTAGCCTGGGTTAAAGCGCTTGTGTGCTGTGATGGTCAAAGTCAAAGAAGCATCAACTAGTCACCCCTGCATTGTAGACAAAGTATTCGATCTCTCTCTGAATGCAGGAAGGCAGCTAGTCAGCAAACAAGTCAAAAGAAAATAGGAAAAAAGGGATTTCATCTAACCCGCAAATCCAAGAATCTGAAATTGACTGTTCAACTATCAGTGTCCCATTATCTTTGTCTATCAATAGCCCAGAGACTGAAATGTATATCTTTTAATTTTCACCTTATTTTTGGATTCATTTCTCATTTCTAATCTGTATACTGTTCATTTGGTCTGGGAGAAAGATGTCCACAAGGGAGGAGATCATTTATAAATTAGTCTTGTTGCAATCGGCTAAGGGACAGGTGAATAACAAAAGGAAGCCAGCGCATCCATCCTTACTGGGGAGTTTGACGATTTAGGGTATTCTGCCTCAAACCATAAAACTTGGCAAACAACTTCACAATCTATTCAATTCTGGCAAAGGCATCAGTAATTTTCTCACCTAATGCTACTCTTGTTGACTGTTTCTGTTGACTGCCCATACAATTCTCATTCCTGATGAAGGGCTTTTGCCCGAAACGTCAATTTTCCTGCTTCTCGGATGCTGCCTGACCTGCTGAGCTTTTTCAGCACCACTCTCCCAACACCCATATAATGGTCTAACTTGCCTGTTACATTTTCATTGCTGGTCCAAAATTATACCCTATTTCAATGAATGTCACCAGAAGAAAATAATCACAATTCCATGGGTTTCAATAAGTTTGTGTCTGATCTCACTCTTTTTGTGCTAATGTCTCACCTAATATCTAACCATCTTTGACAGCTCTCCAATTTGGATAAGATTTGTCCCACGGTCTATTTTGTTTTTTTTTAATTAAAACTATTCAATGTAAACAGTTTGAAAATACCACTGGCAAAAAACTGACTTTGAAACCTGCTGGTATTTCCTGCTTGGTGAAATTTGGCTAAGAAGTTATAGTCAACTATTTAACTTGTTGAGCTGTCTCAGTGGGATAATTGGGCAGAATTTAATGACTGCATCAAGATATTGCGATTCAGTGTTATGTTTGGATGGAGACTGCTGCACAGTAGGAGTTAATGGGAAGTGGTTTGATGGCCTGATGTCTGTGTGGTTGTCAAATATGCTCAAATCTGGCCTGTGTTGACGTGGAGCTGGCTGTGTGTGTCGTTTGTAGGTTAGTCATTGACCTAACTGTAGACCTCAGCATAAAACAGCTCATTGATTGCAGGAAGCATTCCTACACAAGAAACATGTGTTCCAACTAACCTTTTAAATGCATGGAATCAAACTGTGAATCCCAGAATAGATTAATTGCATTGCTGATCTATCATGAGCTTCTCTCGCACACTCTCTTGGCAACTTCTGTTGAAACAGCTTGCAATTCCCTTCTTTGTTTCACCTCCTGCAATGGATCTGAATGTTATATGTAATTCTCCCAGGGACCATTCCTATAAAATATTGGCATTTCTTGAATGCACAGTCCTTTTCTCCCATGGCGAAGCTGGGCAGGCTGTCAGGCATGTGCATTGATGACAAACACTCTGACCTTCATCAACAGCATATGTGTGCTACTCTGTATGTGGCTACATCCCTATGCATCTGTCAAAGATGTCACTGGCATTGGTCACCTCTTGGACCTGACTTTGGAAGCCATTTCATTAAGTCCATGGGTGAACAAAGGGTTCTGAAGAAGGGTCATTGGAACTGAAATGTTAACTCTGATTTCTCTCCACCGATGTGGAGATTTTCCAGCAATTTGTTTTTGTTTGTTTTTGTTTCATTCAGCCAATCTCTCCCTTGCAAACACTAATCTGTGCTTTTGGAATTGAGGACTTGCATTTCACGTTGGGTTTAAGTCTGACTTGAGGGCCTTGGGTGTAAAATTCAAAGCTGGCATTTCAGTGTATACCAAGGCTCTGCATTCTCTCTGATGCCATCTCTCAGGATGAGACTTTAAACTGAAGCCCCCACCGTCTTGACACTGTTTCAAAGAGGAGAGGAGCTACCCTCCATGTTCAACCCAAAAAATGTCTCTCAACCAACATTGCTTTTTATAATGATTTGATTGCTATCATATAGCTATTTTTTTTACTGTGTGCAAATTGCCAGATTTCCTAAATGTTTCCAATATTACAACAGGGACTGGACTTCAAAAAAGTACCAAATTGACTGTGAAACATTTTGAGACATCAGCAGCATGGTGGCTCAATGGCTAGCACTGCTGCCTCACAGCACCAGGGACCCAGGTTTTAATCCTGAACCAGCCAATTGAGGATGACCAGGTTTAATTGCAGACCTCAGCTGTGAGTGGTGAATGTAAGCAGTCCAGTGACCTGAGCGCTCTAATTCATGGTCCTGCTTTCCTCTGCTCATCACAACTGCTGGAAACAGGGTTTGGCTTCAGGTCTGAGATGCCCCTGTGCTAACTGATTTGTCTGGCCACATGCACAAAATATGGTCACTCAGGTACACTGCAGTACTCCAGGATGTGTAATTCCCCAACTCCCCTGATCATGGCACACTAAGGGGGCCTTAAATAGCTCAATCTGGCTTTAATACCAAAAAAGATAGAAATAACAAATAGAAGTAATGTGCAAGGATGTGGGGGAGATTGGTATGGAGATATTGATGCTTGTTTGAAGAGCCAGTGCAGGCAGGATGGGGCAAATGGCCTCCATCTCCACCATAACATTTCATAGGTCTTTTGAAATGTGAATGCTAAGATCTGTTTTAAGAAGTCCATGTACAATAAGTCAAATGAAGAGATACCTGAAATACAAGAGCAAAACAAACATTCTAAAAATTGATATCCAGGAAGGAAAATGTCAGCATTACAGCAGTTTCATCAGAGCTGCAAAGCTATAGAGAGCTCGTCTAGAGAGACTGGGGAGGGCAGTAGAACGAGGCCTTGTGGAATGATTGACTGATGTTACAGGTGATGTTACTGTGGATGTGTGAGGATGGCACAAGACTGGTGTATCAGGTTAACAGATCCCCTGGCAGGAAGAGCTACAAGCAGCAGCAGTTCAGAGCTCCAAATATAAGATTTGAAGAGCAGAGTATATCGTCTTTAGTTGCGTGAAAGGCATCCCCACTTTTAATTCTGCCTCACTTGGGGGCCAGCTTTAGTCAGTGTGAATGTTCCCCTGTGTCCTCAAGATGGACTGTGCATGTCCCCACCCTCCTGTCCAGGTCTTTATCCCATAATCCAAGACAACATTTCAGTGCAGCATTAAAGGGGTGCTGCATTGTTGGTGATGCCAGTTTTGGGATTAGTTGTTCAATTGTGGCTCTCTCTGCCTTCATAAGTAACATTTGTTCCACAAGCAGAACCACCAAAACTTGAGTCTATAGTTTATTTATCTATTTGCAGTTTGTGTGGACACACTTCTAAAAATGTATTGGTAGTGAAAGGGCTTGGAAAAGATTTAAAGATGTGAGAGGTACTCTTTAAATGTATATATAATAATTAAATAGTCGAAAATACTATTTGTATACTGTCTAAAAGTAAATATAAACATACAAATTAAGTAGTCTACATAATGACTAACACATTCTCTAAATGCAGATTCTTTACTTCTGAGTCTCACCTCCTGTTTTGTTCCTTCTGTATTTGATTTGATTTATTATTGTCACATGTACTGAGGTACAGTGAAAAGTTTTTTTTGTTTTGCATGAAGTACAAGCAGATAATACCTTATAAAGTGCATTAGGGTAATATAATGGAGTAAAGAATACAGTGTTACAGCTGCAGAGAAGGAGCACGATGAGTGAGATCAATATTAAATTTAAAATTTGAGAGGTCCATTCAGAAGTCTAATAGCAGCAGTAAAGAAGCTGTTCTGGAATCTGTTGGGATGTGTGTTTTAAGCTTTTTGTATCTTCTGCCCAGTGGAAGAGATTATAACCAGGGTGGGAGGGGTCTTTGATTATAGTATTGGTCAACTGTTTGCACTCTTCATAGTGTTGCCATATTTCCTCTTGCAAGAGAGAAAGAGAAGGAGCAAGCACAAGGTTGAATTGCAATTCTTTTTTTAAGAAAAAAGACTTGCATTCATATAGCACCTTTCATGACCACTCAATGCTACAAAGTGCTTTACAGGCAAAAAAATACTGTTGTTGCATATCACTGTTGTAACGTAGAAAATGAGGCAGCCAGTTTTCACACAACAAGTATCTAAAAACAGCAATGTGATTACAGTCAAATAATTTGTTAATTGAGGGATCAATGAGCCAAGTCTTTGAGATAACTCCCCTACTCTTCAAAATACTGCCATTGGATCTTTTACATCCAATTAAGAAGCAGGGCATCAGTTTAATACCACATCTGAAAGTTGGCAACCCTGGCAGTGCAGCACTCTGCAGTCACATCTCACTAGAGAAATCGATGTTTCAGGCAAAAGCCCTTCATCAGGAATGAGGAATGATGAAGGGCTTTTGCCCAAAATGTTGATTCTGCTGCTTCTAGGGTGTGACTGGCTGTGCTTTTCCAGCACCACACTCCCTGTTCTGCAGCATCTGCAGTCTTCACTTTCAGTCACCTCTCACTGGCCTGAGGCAATCAGAAAATGCACTGAGCACTGCAAACTCGGGTGTGACAGACTGCACTGACAGCATGACTATTTCATGCCAATCGTTCCAATATTGGCAACCGTTTGATGAGGAGCAAGTGTTGGAGTCTGTGTTAAAAGGACAATAATTCATATTGTTTACATTTAAAGAGAGTCATGTTGTCTTAGAATGGAGGTATGTCATGGAATGGTGTCAATTTAGCCAGTTATTGTACAGAATGCCTCATTGAAACCAAAGGAAAGAATATTCAGGCGGAATGTAAAATAAGTAGCTGATATGACAATATGCATTTTTCAACTACCTTCCAAAGTAAACGTCACTCTCAGGGACACTGGCTCATGTTGCGAAGCTGGCCCATTGACATTGGGCAGCCAGGGGATTTTCAGTATTGAGCTGCGTGAGAAGCAACAAGGTTCGAAGAGAGAGTACACTGGCACCATACAACTGCATTGGCGCAAGGCCAGCCTCCACAGATCAGACCCATCATATTCGAACAAAAATCCTTTCATGCCTCAAAGCTACGTGCTCAAAAGACTTAATCCAGTCTGTACCACACGTGTGGGTAAAAGGGTAGAGATGGTAAATTTCCACTAGTTCATTTTATTTTCATATTGATTTTGCTTTTCAGTCCTCATCGCTACTGTGTTGAGGTGAGTAGACATCTAATGAAGATTGGATTTTCTGTAAAAGGGAACAATTAAATATAATGATGAAGCAATTTTTTTGTAGGCTGCTCTAGCTGATTGTCTCCGTGTAGTGTTCACCACCAGCCTGTCCACTAGTGAGAATTTCAATGTCCTTTGGCTCTCCACAGTATATGGAGCACTTTTACAAGGATAATTGATGCCTTTGGCCACATATTCTTAACACAAAATTACATTCCAGCATGTTTTCATTTCATTAAAACCACCCTGTGTATCTTTCTTCTTTACCTTTTTTGACATGCTGTCTCTTCTTGATCGTCCTTTACCTTGTGATAGGTTAGAAAATTCGACTGGATTTAATTTCTCAATTTAATTTCCCGAACCTCCTTGAATTCCCCTCCAGCGTTTCTTTCTCCATCTTAAATTCCAATTGGGAAGGCTGACAACTGATAACCAGGAATTGAAAAGTTTTGTGATTCTTCAAGATTAATCATTCACAGGTACACTGAGGAAATTTGATCAAATTCTGTTGACTGTACTCCTGTGAAGCAACTTGAGACATGTTACTGCAGTAAAGATGCTTTATAAATGCATGTAGTTGTTATTTTGGTCGACTGACTACTCTGTGTTAATACACTCCAGGCCATACACAAATTCCTGTGCTTTCTGGTAATTAGGTTGAGTGACAGCTTTGATAGATAAAACCTTTACAATATGATAAATAAAATATCTGATAGATGTAAAAATATGGAAATTAGCCGTAGTCAGTAAAGGACCACTGGAATCTCCCTCCAGTAGAGAGAGAGCGAATTGGCTATATAGTTTGAAAGGCATTGCTCCACATCAAGCCTGGGGAAGAGGAAAGGGGAAGATTGCATGAACCATCAGAAAACCAGACTACCATCTCCTAGTATTAGAAATGCAAGTCATTGGGCTATATAGCACAGAAACAGACCCTTTGGTCCAACTCATCCATGCTGACAAACTGAGTTAGTCCTATTTATCTCCTTTTCTCCCATATCTCTCTAAATCTTTCCTACTCACGTGCCTGTTCAAATGTCTTTTAAAGGTTGTAACTGTACCTGCATCGACAACTTCCTTTCAATGGTCAACCAGAAGAGCTCCAGCATTGATTGAGAGAGGGTGATACTCACTGGACTTTATACAGGAGGTCCGGGTCCAAGTCCCACCTGCTCAAGCGGTTTGCAATAACATCTTTGAATAGGTTGATCAGAAAAATAGGTTAAATGAAACAAACTTAAGAGCAGGTTCCTTCCAGGAAAAAGGAGGAGCTGGGTCCTAGTTTCCATTACATTGGGCTTTGCATGTACATTTCTAATTGGCTACATGGATGATTCACTAGTGGACGTGCACTTGTGGATATCTAAAAAAAAGAGCAGGTTCCCCTTCTTCCCCCTTCTAATTCAATTTTAATTTAATCTCCCACTTCTCTTCTGACTCCCCCTATTGTTGGACTGCCTTTGGTGGATAGTGCTTGTCACCTGAGATTTATATTAGTGGCAGGGTTATTGTTGGAGGTTTATTTATATATAAAATAAAGAGCTGGGTCCATTTATGCACCATCACCTCCAAATATCATAACACCTCTGATAACAGGTTAATCAGAAAAGAAAAGGCTGGGCCCCACCTCTCTTCTGTACCTACATCTGCCCAGGTGTCCTTGGAGAGGGAGCAGTGTCCATCGGTGCCCTCCAAGCATTTAGAGAGATGGGCACTGCAGGAGCTGGGTTCCGTTATTCCAACAAATCCTTCCACCATCATCACCAGCAACCTCGACTGGATTGAATTCCCCTCTTGCTGATTTTAATTACTTTATTGTTACACAGGGAGTATTGGTTTGGGTAATTGGGTGACTTGTTGATGGGTTATCAAAGTAAAAATAATAAAAAGAGCTGAATCCTTCACCCTGGGTGAGCACTGTTTATAACTTCTTGATTGAATATTTTGTTACTTTGGTGGATCTATTTAACAAAAATACCTGGTTTGTAATTTGTTATTTGTAAATTTGGCAATGTTTATATATATATATATATATATATATATATATATACATATATACACTCACAAAGCTGGTTTCTTAGTTTATTATTTGCAGCTGTGGCAATGGCTTTATTTTATATTGAAAAAGAGAGCTGAATTCTTCCCAGTGGTGACAGAGCAAGGGTTCAGGAGGGAAAGGTAGAAACTGGTGTTTGTGCTAAACTATAGATTTACAATAAAGCCCTTGTAAAGCTCTGAAAAGCTATTGCTGCCCAATTCAACATATGGATATCAATCTATTAAACACAATTGTAGAATTTAATCAATATGAATACTGTTAACCAGCAGCTTTGATTTAAAAAAAAACTATTTTACGAGGACTAACACCTCTCCTGTTGTAATCATTGCAGTCTCTGATTCAAATCACATGGAAGAACAGCTATTGGCATGGAAAATCTCAAGCTAAATGCATTGGGAAGTCTAAACCATGCATATTTCCAATTCCTACAAAGAACAATTGTCAACAAATTGTGGATTCACAGGTTACCCAGAGATGAATATGTGTGAACACAGCGTGTTGTGTATACTGGCAAAGCCTTCAACTTGTGCAATCACTTGTGCCAGCATTAACAGTAAAGGTGTAATGTAAATGCAAGTTGTTGATCTTGGCATGATAATAATGCGCAGTGTGTTCCAAGCTCTGAAATCTGTAACTCAAATAATAACAGCTTCACCGAAAATCATAAAACCATAGTTTACACGCAGAAAGAGCCATTTGAACCTCTTGGCTCTTGTGTAGCTCTTTTCTAGATTGAAAGAAAATTAATCTCAGAATCAAGGAATTGTTGCCGAGTGAAAGGAGGCTATTTGGCCCATCGTACCTGCATCCTGTCTTTTCACTGTATCCTTGCCCATCATTTCTATCCAAGTGGTCATCTCATGCCCTCTTGAATGCCTCATTTATCCTGCCTTCATGACGTTTCCTGGCAGTACATCCCATATCCTTACCATTGCTATGTGGAAAAGTTATTCTTCCTTTGTTTGCACATCTTTTTAAATCTATAGCTTCTCGTTCTCATTTTTTCTCTTAATGAGTGGGAACAGCTTCTCCCTACCTACTTGAACCAGCCCATTCATGGTTTTGAAAATCTCAAATAAATCACCTCTCAGTTTTCTTCTCTGCAAGGAGAACATCCCAAGTTCTTCAGAGAAGAAGGCCAATGTGACAGCCAGGTTTGGTCCATAGGCCTGTAGCAGCCTCAGCTTCATTCAAAATTGCCACTTCTTTAATATCAATTTAAAATTTATGACCCCTTCCACTTTCCAAATGAAATAAACTTCCATTACATTTTCACTTGATTTCCTCTATTCCAACGCAAATAGTCCCAATCTCCTATCCTTCTTCAAACGGACCCAGAACCGGTCCCTGTGGAACACCATTGGTCACAGGCCTCCAGTCCAAAAGCAACCCTCTACAGTTACTCTGTCTCCTGCTGTTGAACCAATTATGTATCCAATTGGCTAGCTCACCCTGAAACCCATGAGACCTAATGTTACTAATTAGTCTACCATGCGAACCTTGTCAAACGCCTTTCTAAAATCCAAATAAACAACGTCTACTGCTCTGCCATCATCAATCTTTTTGTTAACTTCCTTAAAAAACTCAATCAAGCTTGTAAGACACAATTTTCCTCACACAAAACCATGCTGACTAGCCCTAGTCAATTTTTGCCTCTCTATAATCACCTCTAACAATTTACCCACAACCAATGTCAGATTTGCTCACTAACAATCTGGAAATAAAAGTTTAATGATGACCATGAAACAATTGTCAATTGTCAGAAAAACCCATCTGGTTTACAAGGAAGGAAATCTGCCATTCTTTCCTGGTCTGGCTTACATGTGACTCCACACCCACAGAAATGTGTTGACTCTTAGCTGTCCTCCTGGCAATTAGGGATGGGCAATAAATGTTGGTCCAGCCAGTGATGCCCACATCCCATGTTGGCTTTAAAAAAAGCATGTTGCTATGCAGCCTGTTCATAATCAGTTAAACTACATGCAGCACTGCTCCAGGTATGTACCAACACTGGCTTAAGGTTAATCTCCAGAATTATTAAGAATGTAGAAAAGGAAAATAATTTGCAGAAACATGTGGAGGAAGGAGACAGTGATAGTATTTCTAAAGGAGAGACAGAGACAGAGGGAGAGAGAGAGAGAGACAGACAAACAGACAATGGGCCAGATTCTCTCCTGTGGGTTTTTCTGGTTTTGGAATGCAATGTTAAAACAAGGATGTGGGAGGCTTTATTAATTAAACAAGTCATTAACGTGTATAAGGGAATGATTCTGAAGGGATAATGTTCATGGTACATTGGCCATCCATTCTACTGATGTCACCCACAATTTGTGGGGTGGAAACTAATGTTATGGATCAGAGCAAACCCCCTCAAAATATATCAAGAGGTAGTAGACACCCTAACTTTTATCTTTCTCAGAGGCACGTGCAAGTCGCTGCATTCCAGATGTGATTCAGTTGGTTACACTACTAAGCTTTAAGATTTCATTCTTACACCAACACCGACAGAATGATTCTAGCAGCAAAGAGAGAACTCACATTTTTGCAGAAGCAGACAGAGAGCTGTATCCAGAGCTTCAATTCCAAAACCCCCAACTTCAACAATTAATAACCCTCGGCTGTTCTTTAAAAGGTGATGGTTAGCTGCCTTCTTGAATCACTGAGTGAAGTTTAGTCCATGTGCTGTCGGTAAACCCACAATTCTTTTAGGGAAGGAGTTTATGACTTTGACCCACCCACAGTGAAGGAACAGCAATATATCTCCATGTTAGGACAGTAAATGGCTTGGAGGGGAACTTGCAGGTATTGATATTCCCAAGACCCTGCTTGCCCTTTTAGATGGGTTTGGAAAGTGCTATCTAATCAATCTTGGTGAATGTATGCGGTGCATCTTGTAGATAGTACACACTGCTGCTACTGAGCATCGGTGGTGAAGGGAGTGGATGCGATGTCAATCAAGTGGACTGTTTTGTCCTGGATAGTGTCAAGTTTCTTGAGTGTTGTTGGAACTGCAATCATCCAGGCAAGTAGGGAGTATTCCGTCACACTCCTGACTTTTGGAAGATGGTGGACGGGCTTTGGGGAGTCAGGAGGTAAGTTACAAGCTGCAGGATTCCTCTGACCTGCTCTGTAGCCACTGTGTTTATATGGTGGGTCCAATTGAGATTCTGGCCAATGGAAACCTCCACAATGTTGACACTGGGAGCACTCAGTGATGGTGATGCTGTTTGGTGTGATGGAAGTTATGTTCTCTTGATGCTAAGTACTGGAGATCTTTGCCACATGGCTGAAGCAGCATTTTATAGCCAGTAAGGGATTTGTAGCGTTATCCCAACCCGGAGCAGCGGCTTCTCCCAATTTGCCAGAGGATTTCAACAAGGTAACCTTATTTGTCTTGGAGTCTCACAGAAGTGGTTTATTTTCTTCACATCCAAAGATGTAGCTGTGTCAAAACGTCTCAAAATCTGACTCAGGAAACCATAGACCCATTATAGAGCTGCAAACATTTTGACCCAGACTCACTTTGGGGGTCGTAACATCCCACACAGACTGATCTTTCTTTCCCCTCCAAAAGAAAGAGATTTAATCAGCAGGAATTTTTTAAAAACGTATGACGGCCAATGGGCCAACAATGACTAGGAAGGTCATTTCACTGACTTCCTCCATTCTTCAGTGTATTTTACCTATTGAGTCTCACAGACCAAGTGGAAATCACTACTCTGTGTTAACCTAAATAATTCAGAGTATCAGTAAGATTTTTCTGAAATGAATAGCAAGGAGAGGGAAGAAAAAGGTCTACCAGAGTCTTTAGTTGTCACCACTACCGAAAAATATTTAAACGTACACGTGCATAACTTTTAAAATTGTCACCAAAATGATTGGAAAAGATAAGTCAGATGTTAATACAACAAAATAGAATCGCTATTCAAAACAACCAGCACAGGCTCAATAGGCCAAGTGGCCTCATTTTGATTTTATGAATCTATAATTTCAACGCAGTGTTGAGTTTAAAGACACACAGTTTAGTGGACAGTAAACAAACTTATTGGAGCTGTTTTAATGTTGTGAGTAATCAGACATTTCACACCCACAACCTCCTGGCATTAAACACACGTGGTCACGGAGAGGGATTTTCAGTAACTGCACAATTCATTTGCTGGTGAGTAGAGTCTCAGCAACAGTCTCCCACTGTGTGGTTTATCCTTTCTGAAGCAATTTGTACTCAGGCAAACTCCAGCCTGCAGCTCAATTTGGCCACAGCCCACATCGTGAGATATGAAAGGTGCCTTCTGATTCTGAGAGCAACAAAGTGTTCCATGAAAAGAAGGTTGTCCACATGCAACTCCAGTAAAAATCATACTCCTGACATTTTCCAAAAGTTGCAAATCTTTCAGAAATATGTATCTTCTGCCTGGGATAAGAATGCAGAGAGGCATTGTTTAGAAATGTATGCCTCGGAGGCAGTAGCTAGCTATGTATTTTATTACAGTTCTTGGCCAAATGTTAGAATGTAAGTGATTTCCCTGATGGAAGTAAAATATTATGAAGTGATTAAAATATAGGATGTCAGAATCGAGGTAGGGTTCACATTTCTGAGGCTCTTTCCAAAGAATGTTTTTTTTTATTTTTTTTATTTCTATGTATACATTGTGATCTTTTTTCTCCTAAAATGCTCTTATTTAATAACACAGCTTCCAAAAGGCAACTATGTAGTAACATTGTGCCTGGCATATATCTCAGCGTCAACCTGCATTATACATTCTGTGAAAACTGACGAAATGTATAAACTCTTCTTAGCCACGGAAGTTCAAAATCTCAGTGAGTGAAAACCTTTTGACCAAAAGTGTTCCAAAGCTACAATATGTTGGTATCAGTGTTTCTCAGATCTGACTGCACAATTTTTCAGCAAGAACATTCAAACTAGAAGTGTGCATCAGGAAGTGGAAGGAGCTGTTCAGAGTTGCAAAGGTGGCGAAAAAGACCATAAATAAGGCAAGCAAAGCATCAAGAATCCATTACAAAAGGAATAGAAAAGCAGAGATGTATGAGGAATGTAGAGGACTTCGCTTAGAAACATTGGGGGCCAAGGCTTTGCAAAGGAGACTTGTATCACAAGTCAGGAGAGTTCTGTCCCATTAAGGAGGTTTCAATTCACATTTTCATCCTGGTTTGGTGGGAGTGGGTTGAGTCAGGTCTACTGCCTGGGAGGCAAGCTTGCGCCTCAATGAAATTAGGCAGGTGACAAATCTGACATGTTAAAGCACCCATCTGTCTTTACTAGGACATTGACCCTAGTGAAACACTTTGTTGCTCTCAGAATCAGAAGGCACCTTTCATATCTCACAATGCGGCCTGTGGCCAAACTGGGCTGCAGGCTCAAGTTTGCCTGAGTACAAATTGCTTCAGAAAGGATAAACCACGCAGTGGGAAACTGTTACTCACTCTACTCGCCAGCAAATGAATTGTGCAGTTACTGAAAATTTAATGATGTCAGGCAGTCAAACCCTTACCCAAACTCTAGCCCCCACCCACCAATACCCTACATGGACTGCTGTGCAAATTGGGCTAGATTTTGAACAAGTATGTCAACTCAAACCTGGCCTTCAGGTACTTCAGGCTAACAACAGCAACAGAATAGTATTCAACCATAATCTAGAAACTCCTATCCAAACATGACCACCACTCTCCCATTACTAGCAAGCTGAGAGAACTAACGCTGGGTCAGTGAAAACTGCAGGAGGACAGGCTATAAGCAACGTCAGTCATACCTAACAATGCGGGGTCAAACTGTGATGTTACAACACAGAACTATTTTCCAGCTGAACTGTAGAAGCAGCATAAAATAAACAGGGCTAAGTTATCCTGTAAATAATGAATCAGATCTAAACCATCTTGTGGGTAACCACATAGGCAGCGCAAACAAGCGGTTCAAAAATGGGTTCTTACACAATATTAGAAGCGTCAATCCCATAAAGCTTTCCTTACTCTCTACAAGTCTATAGACTTTGTTTGCTGAGATCAGATTGATTTATTCATTTTTGGAGCTCAGCCAAGCATTCAAAATGAGGCCACCTAGCAACTGTATCAACAAAATGTGGATAAGCAGATGGTCTCATTATGGAATGCCTGCCTTGAGTGAACAATAGTGTTGCATGTTAGCTTACACCCTTAGCCGTCACTGGTGAAAATTCCTGGAAGTATGAATAGGGTCCTAGGATTTGGGCACTACCCTCAAATTTCAAATACCAAGTCAGTCCACACAGTGAGATTAACTACCTTGGAGATGTACGCTCTCCATATTATAAAGAATGATTTTGCCATTCTGGTGAGAGAATGATTTCTAAAACAAAAACACGTTCACTCATCAGAAACAATTCAATAGGTTGAGCATTCTTTACATAAAAGAGAAAACAGAAAGATGATAGAGATATTTGCAGGGGCACCAGAATTACATGAAGCTAAAACTAAATTAAAATCCTCAGTCACTGCTGTTCAGCTGGACTCCACACTGTGATAAGGAAGATTCACTACCACAATCCTTCTCTTAGGTTTGGAACTACACTGCTTGTTTTGCCTAGCTAGACTAGAAAACCACTTGGTAGTCTAATGAGAAAGGCTCTTGTCTTAAAACAAACTGTAGTTTATTGCATGATAATAATCTGATACAAGTTACGCTTGTATTATAAACACAGTGTTTATAATAATGAGGCAATCTAGACAGTGGGTCTGTCTCCTTCAAGCTCCAGAGCAGTTCTCCTTTCCTCAACCAAGGCCTTATCATCAGTTTGGGTGGAGCTTAATGTCGTCTTCAGCATTAACCCTTTCAGAACTATTACCTTATACAATACTCAGGACTGTGAATTCAAGTTGGTCAGTTATGATTCAACAGGAAATTCAGGAGAAACCTATTCAACCACAGAGTGGTTAGAACTCGAAACTTATTACATAAATCACATAGATGCATCTACGGAGAATATGGATATTTACATGAGGAAGGATGAATTGAAGAAGCTAAATGAACTATTAGGAACGAGATGGATTTGGAGCGTAAACACCAGCATGCAATAGATGGGCCAAATGGTCTGTGTGAGCAAATTCTGTGTAACAACTTAAGTAATGTTCAAATTTTATAAGTGATTGAGCTTTTTTTTCCTCTAACCCTTTTGACCTTTTAGATGATCACTCGAATTTTATTCTGCCTCCAATCTAAAAAGTGAGTAGTTTCTCTGAGCAGGCGTCCATCTCGTGAAGCAATGACTTCGGGCAATGTTGGTCAACTCTCTGTGAGACAGAGGGGGCATGGAAAATAGACTGTAAAATATTGCCAAATGGTTGTTAATTCTCAAGTAGAAATTGGTTAGTCTTCCTTCTCTTTGATGTTTTCATTCATAAGTTGCATTTCCTTTCAGGGATTAGCTCCCAACAATGACGACACAGAGACAACCGGCCAATAGTCATGAATTGAAAGAATTTGACAACGTGAAGGAATCAATCACTGACATCATTAACCAACTCCAA
This sequence comes from Chiloscyllium plagiosum, assembly GCF_004010195.1. NCBI lineage: Eukaryota > Metazoa > Chordata > Chondrichthyes > Orectolobiformes > Hemiscylliidae > Chiloscyllium > Chiloscyllium plagiosum. The sequence goes on from NC_057740.1 coordinate 33,016,688, forward strand.
GACATTGATCCAAGCCGTCTCTCCTTTTCTCCATTTTTGGATCTGGACACCCAGATTACCTTAGCACCTATCTCAGATAGCCCTGAGTCATCAGTGGAAGAACTTCACTCCCTGTCTGATGAAAATATTGGGCACTTAACTGAATCTCTTACACAAACCAAAAGGCAGCAGTGCAGTGAAGTCCAACAGAAGGTGATGAACCATCAGACCATGCAGAAAGGCGGGAGTTTGAATATGATTAATATAGAGCTGGTCAAAAATCACACACTTCCATGCACAGAAGCCAAGAACAAGGAAGCAGACAATGTGTCTCTTATCATCACCAGGGAAACCTCATTTCTGACCGATGAGAAAGTATCTTTCTCGGAGCCGTCATCTCCCAGCGAAGCAAGAACATTTCCTCCTCAGAATTTCATTGCCAAGGTGGCAGAAGAGAACTTAGGAGTGCTGGAGAAGTCACATAAGTTCACCAGCCAGGCTTCAGAGATCCAGCCATTGCTAGGCCCATCGCCTGACACCGAGACCATTGACCTGATTTCAAGTGACTCTGAGCGCAACGCGTCAGCCGAGTCCTCACACAAGGAAGTGACGACAGCAGTCAAAGGAAGTAAGAAATGCTGCCCATGCTGTCAGTACTGCTCCACTTCTCACCTTAAAGCGATATCATCTGTCTTTGTTGCTCTGATTTTTATACCTTGGATCCTCTATGGCCTTTATTTGTTTGTGCCTTTCGATCCACCACCCTGTCCAGATCTAACGAGTCGAATGACATTTACACTACGTTGCAATGTAATCGCAATAGCACCAGTTTTATTTGGTAAGCAAATTTTTTTGTTATCCTTTGTATCAAGAAATAATGATCGATTTTTTTTTCCAACAGTTCTCCAATTCTTATCAAGTTAGATGCAACCACATACTGGTCCTACAGTTTCCTAGTTCTGTAACTCACTCCTGACCACTTCTTATTTATGAGCCCTGCAATGCATGAGGCCAATTTTTACAGGGAGGACGCAGAAGAGCCTAAAGGGTCAGAATAATATGTGCCCTCTCACTCTTAATGGCATGGCTTCCTGATGCACTTTGTAGGTTCAACTCCCACTGGTAATTGGTAGGGCCAAGAATAGGGGCCTATGTTCAGGAGGGTCATGGGGCTGGAAGCCTGTGATTGAGGTGACTGAGGGTGTGGGGGAAGAGACTTGAAGATGGGTGCTTGGGAAGATTGAATGTTCCTTTCAGTAGAAGAAACTGCAACTCATCCAAGCCCACGAGGAGTGCAACTTGGAGCGCTGATACCACTTACCTCCATTTTCCTGCCACACTTCCTTCAGAAACCTGGATCGCACCAAGTAATTTCTATTTGCATTTAAAGGAGCCCAATATAAATATGTTGAACAGCATCCTGATGCTCCACTTCACTCTGTTACTGTAAAATGATGGCAGAGTTATACAGTCTACACTCCAATCCAGTTACACAGATTTGACACTTTAACTTTCATTCATACCAACTGTTCCCCATCCTACCTGAGACGGTAAAGGATGGTGGGGTTCATATTGATTTCTGAAGAAGGGCTTATGCCCGAAACGTCGATTCTCCTGTTCCCTGGATGCTGCCTGACCTGCTGCGCTTTTCCAGCAACACATTTCCAGCTCTGATCTCCAGCATCTGCAGACCTCACTTTCTCCTCAAAGGGTTCATATTGATGCCTAAGTATTTACAGGCCTGTCATCTATGGATAGAGCCTGTTAATCAAAACATATCCTTCCTGCACAGAAACTGAAAAGGATACAGCCAGTTAACATGGGCTCAGCACAATATATTGCCCCATCATAGCCAACAGAGTGACCATTATGATTTCTTTCCACCATATTTTGCTTTTATTAATGTGCTTTTATATTGTTCAGTGATTTGTTTTATATTTACAACCCAACACTTAGGAGGACAGGATGACTGTCCTTTCGGAAAGGAAATCTGCCATCCTTACCTGGTCTTGGCTTATTTGTGACTCTAGACCCACAGCAATGTGGTTGACTCTTAACTGCCCTATGGGCAATTAGAGATGGGCAGTAAATGCTAGCCCAGCCAGCAACACCCTCATTTCATGAATGGACTTTTTTTAAAAGTTAATTTAGGAACTGGCCAGCACAGGTTGCATGCATTAGGACATTCTAAAGTGTTAGTAAAACGTGCCTTTTAGTAGCAAGTGCTGCTTTGGGTACAGGTAACTGTTGAAGAATCCTGAATGAACTAGGCCCAAAGTTTACCTTTCTCTTGTAGCTCCAATATTTGATGCCGCGTTACTTGTTTGTAAATACAATGCACCTATCCCCCATTGCAGGTGGATACCGTCTGTGGTCAAGTAGGTATTTATGGCAAAATAGTGGTCAAGGTATCCCTGGTGCTGATTAAGAATGGGACATTGATCTCCATACATCGCCTCGTTCCACCCATTTTGCAGTCACTAAAACAAAATCTAATTTCAACTCTGACTTTCCGCCACCAGTACAGTGAATAATCAATGAACAAATGCATTTGTACGAGATTAATTTCTCTGCTGATTTGAATACTTTGATACAGGCTAAAGTGTGGGGTTGTGGTGGAGAAATTCTTTCTAAATTTGGCTACCTCTTTACTAATATTGCACAGTACAATTTCAACTTCACAGTCACTCGTTTTGCAGATTGAAAGGAGAGGGCCCTAATTTCAACGGTGTATATGAATGGTGACCACTAAACAGTCACTTTCCTGAGTCTGTACATCCAGGGCTAGTTTGATCCAAATGAATGCTTTCATGACATTGCAGCTGCAACAGCCTTTGCAACTGCTTGAGGCAGAATTTGTGCTCCCCCCCCAAGCCAGACCCACTCTGGACGTGGCAAGGAATGTAGCAAGAAGAGCAAACCATTGAGTGAGTTGACCCTGGTGAGATAGTGACTCCTCCACTCCACCTCAGCAATTAAGTCTCTGGATAAAAATGCTTATGGGCAATTGAAGCCTGTAAGTGGTCAATTAACAGCCACTTAAAGGCCTCAACTTACTTATTGACTAGCAAATCAGTGTGTGGGCAGCCTGCCATCTGTAGTGTGGTGGGAAATCCCATAATCCGCAATGATTTGGGCACAATTGAGAGACTAGACCTAAGATGGTTTGGCCTCTGACAGTCACCCATCTGAAGACCACATCCCCCATTGCTCCCCCCTCTCCATAATACCTCTGCTCACACTCCTCCCCTGTTCCCAGAAACTCAACCTCAATAAAAAAAAAACACCTCCTTGAGACCTTGACCCACAGGAGCTTGGGTGCCTTTGTGGTGGTGCCACTGTATGCAAGCAACTGATTGGCCAGTAGCTTTCACTGGGCAGGACATCAGGGGAATGGATTTCAGAGAAAGGTCTTTTGATGCCCACCAAACTGCCTGATTGGAGGAAGATAATGATGGTCTGAAATGTCAGTTCAGGTGTCACATTGTCTTTACAGCAAGTGTGTGAGACATTGGACATGGGAAAATCCAGCATTGTTCCATTCCTTAATGTGCCCTTCATTTTTAGTTACCCTCTCTTGGAAGTGTTTATCAGGTAGGGAATTGTTGCACCTCTCAGCACCTGACCAAAATGACCATGTGTGAATACAGGAAATGAGCGTGTTGTACCCTGAGAACATCACATCTGTGGATACCTTTTAGCAAAGATTATTGGGTAGCGGTTAAGACCAGGGACCCTTTATCCAATTTCTCTCCAATTTTCCCTCATGCCCTCTCAGAGCTTATCTTGTAGATAAGATCCACCTCCTGGTATTTTATCCCTATTCACATTAAAACGCTGGGCATTGAAAGCCCCTTCTTGGATCCCATGTAGGCTAATACTGTTGAAAAGACAGAATTGTCAAGTCATCAGTCCTCTTCAAGAGAAACTGCCCTTGTTCCATTCTTCCTTGAAGATTGAGACTTCCCTTCCAAACTTCCTATCTTCTCCAAAGTCATTGAGCCAGTTATTGCTTCTCAAATTCTTGCCCAACTTTCATGTTTCAGCCTCTGTGACAGTAACTGCTTTTATCAAATTCACAAATGACATGGTGTAACAGTAATAAAGGATGACTATCCCTCCCCTCCCTTTCTCAGCCTGCCTACAGTCTTTGACACAGTGGGCGATGCCATTCTCTGCCAAAGCCTCAGCCAGTTGGTTACGACTGCTCCCACCCAATTCTATTCATATCTTTCCAATCATAACCAGAGAAATACTTGCAATGTCTTCTCCTCCTGCTCCTCTGCAGTTACCATCACCCCAGCTGTCTGCCAAGGTTCTATCCTTACCTCCCACCCTGCTATTAATCATCTTCAAGTGACAACTTCAACTGAAAACACAACACTCACCTCCACATATCACCTCGGAGCTTAATTGTTCCAACATATTGTTGGTCAGCCTCCACAAACTTCAGTTCATCCAAAACTCTGCTGCCTGTATCACCACATTCCTGTATCCCCTATTATCTTCTCGACAAGTAAGAGCTCTCAAAAGCAGTCCTTCATTCATAAAATTCTTATCTTTGCTTTCAAATCCCCCACTCTGACCTCATGGCTTCATTCCTGTCTTGTCCCTATAAGCTCTTCCAACTCTCCAAAATATTTGCACTTCTCTGAGCCTGGCCTCTTGCACAACCCCAATTTTAACCACTCCTCTGATGATGATGTTTTTATCTGCCAAGCCCTAAAACACTGAAATTCTGCCCAACCCTCTGTCTGTTTCTCTCTTATGCTCTCCATCTTTAAAACACACTATAAGATTTCTCTTTTGATTTGTGTCAAATTTTATTGAATCATATTCCTGTGGAGTGCCTGGAGACAGTTAACATGTTAAAGGTGCGAAGTAAATATAAGTTGTTTTCCGTACACCGTAGACAATTATAGCACCAAGAACTGTTGTAAGAGATGTCTGCAGCTAACACTCTTCTTTTGAGATTTATTGCTTCCAACCCTTCTTGCAAATACTAACCTACAGGACTTACTCATGTTAAATGATAAAGGATTACCATTAATATAGCTTCACCAGAGTAGGAGAAATTGAGGACTGCAGATACTGGAGATCAGAGTCAAGAGTAAGTGGTGGATAAGTGCGGCAGGTCAGGCAGCATCCGAGGAGCAGGAGAATCGATATTTAGGGCATAAGGCCCTCATTCCTGATACCTCATTCCCGAAGAAGTTGATTCATCAGAATAGGCACTTAAGACCATAAGGTAGAGGAGCAGAATTGGACCGCTCAGCCCATCGAGTCTGCATGCCATTCAATCATGGCTGATATGTTTCTCAACCCCAATCTTCCACCTTTTGATTGTAACCTTTGATCTCCTTACTAATCAAGAACCTACTTATCTCTGTTTTAAATACACCCAATGATTTGCCTCCGTGGCCCTTTGCGGCAATGAGTCCCACAAATTCGCCACCCATTGGTTGAACAAGTTCCTCCACATCTCAGTTGTAATGGATCATCCCTTCACGGTGAAGCTGTGCCCTCGGGTTCTAGTCTCTCCTACGAGTAGAAACATTTTTCTCCATGTCCATTCTGTCCAGGCCTGTCAGTATTCTGTAACTTTTAATGACATTTTGCCCACCCCCCCCAAACCTCCACCCCACCATCCTTCTAAACTCCATCGTGTACAGTTAGAGTCCTCAACTGCCCTTCATATGACAAACCCTTCATTCCCAGAACCCCCTCGGACCCCCTCGAACACCAGCGCATCCTTCCTTGGATACAAGATGCAAAACTGCTCACCATATTCCAAATGCAGTCTGATGAGAGCATTATACAGCCTCAGCAGTACATCTCTGCACTTGTATTCTACCTCTCTTGAAATGAATGCTAACGTCGTATTTGCCTTTGTAACTGCCAACTGAACCTTCACGTTAACCTTGAAAGAATCATTAATCAGGACTCCTAACTCCCTTTGAGCTATAGATTCCTGATGCCTTTCCCCATTTAGAAAAGTCTACCCCTCTATTCTTCCTGCCCTACACTTGGCCACATTGTATTCCATCTGCCATTTCTTTGCCCTCTCTCCTAACCTGTCCAAGTCCTTCAACAGCCTCCCCACTTCCTCAACAGTATTTGTCCCTCCACCTATCTCTGTGTCATCTACATCCTTGAGAGACAAAGAGCAGATTATTAGATGCAGGACATAGGGATTTGGGAGCTCTTGTGCATAAATCATGAAAAGCCAACATTGGAGTTCAGTGGATAACAGGGAAGTCAAATACTGTGTGGCCTTTATTTCAAAGGGAATGGAGTATTAAAATAGGGGGTCTTGACAAAACTATACAATGTACTAGTCAGACCATGGCTTAACACGGAACAGGTTTGGACCCCTAATCAAAGGGAAGATGTGCTGGCATTGGAGGCTGTCCAGAGAAGGTTCAGTAGGTTAATTCCAGGATGGAAGATTTATCAGAATAAGTAGGGCTGAAGAACTGTAGCTACGAGGAGAGATTGAAGTGGTTAGGATTGTTTTCCTTGGAACAGAGAAGGCTTAAGGGCTGACACAATTGAGGTATACAAAATCATGAGAGATAGAGTAGATAGGAGGAGCCTGTTTCCTTGGCAAAGAGTTCAAAAACCAGGGCTCATAGATTCAAGCTGAGTGGCAGAAGGATCAGAGGGGACATAAGGAAAAACGTTTTTGCGCAGAGGATGGTGGCTGCCTGGAATTCATAGCCTGAGTTGTGGAGGCAGAGACCCTAAACTCGTTTTTTATAAGTGCCTAATTCTGTGCCTTAAGTGCAATAAGGGCTATGGACCATGTGCAGGAAGATGATTAGAAGGGGCATCTGAGTGTTTTTGGGTCGGCACAGACAAGATGGGCTGAATGGTCCCCTTCTGTGTTGTATCATTTCTGTGGTTCTGTGAAGGGACTGCTTTATGAAGAGAGGTTATGAAGCAATATTCTTTCTGAGCTGCTCAGCCAGACGTGTTTACAACGCCTCCAATGTTCCACAACATGGCAACTGGCCCAGTATGTAGCGCACGGAGCTTAGAGGGAATGATATTGGCAAGGTCCTCATTGGAGGTTAGAAAAATAAGAAAAGGATTTATTGAAACATCTAAGAATCTTCAGATTGGTTTCCTGCGTTGGTTCAACATGGAGGGCTGAAGGGCCTGTAATGTGCTGTAATGTTCTATCTTCTAAAGCACTTGACAGGGTAGATGTCAAGAGGCTATTCCCCTCACGGGAGAGTTTTGGACCAGAGGGCATAATCTCAGTATAAGGTGTTGCCCTTTTAAAATGGAGACGAGGAGGAACTTCTTCACTCACTCAGAGTAGTGAATGCATTACGACAGAGGGTGTGGTGGCACAGTGGCTCACTGGTTAGTACTGCAGCCTCACAGCACCAGGGTTCAATTCCCAACTCAGGTGACTGTCTGTGTGGAGTTTGCACATTCTCCCCGTGTCTGTGTGGGTTTCCTCCGGGTGCACCGGTTTCCTCCCACAATCCAAAGATATGAAAGTTAGGTGGATTGACCATGCTAAATTGCCCATAGTGTTAGGTGCATCAGTCAGGGCTAAATATAGGGTAGGGCAATGGGTCTGAGTGGGTTACTCTTCGGAGGGTCGGTGTGGACTTGTTGGGCCGAAGGGCCTGTTTCCATACTGTATGGAATCTAATTTAAGAGGGCTATTGCGGATGAATAATTAAGCAAATTCAACATTGAGATTGATAGATCGGAAGAGGCAGGAAAGTGAAGTTAAGGATTATCAGATCAGCCATGACCTTGTTGAATGGTGGTGCAGATTCAGTGGGCTGAATGCCCTACTTCTGCTATGTCTCTAACTATGATAACATTGCCCTAAGACTGTTCACCGACGTTAACACTAGGTAAGGTACATTGTAAGGGCGGCACGGTGGCTCAGTGGTTAGCACTGCTGCCTCATAACAGCAGAGACCTGGGTCTGATTCCAGCCTCGGGCGACTGTCTGTGTGGAGTTTGCGCATTCTCCCTGTGTCTGCATGGGTTTCCTCCGAGTGCTCCGGTTTCCTCCCACAGTCCAAAGATGTGCAAGTCAGATCAATTGGCCATGCTAAATTGCCCATAGTGTTAGGTGCATTAGTCAGAGGGGAAATGGGTCTGGGTGGGTTACTCTTCGGTGGGTTGGTGTGGACTGGTTGGGCCGAAGGGCCTGTTTCCACACTGTAGGGAATCTAATCTAATCTAAACTATCTATATAATTGGATGTAAATTGTAAAACTGATCAGTGACAGCACAGGGGGTGAAGTTAATCCAAAACTTCCAAGTTAACCCTTTCAAACCAACTTTCTTATTCAACTGGATCTACCATTGATTTTTGATCTTAACTGCATTTAAGACTAAGGCGTTTAAGTCCACCTTGAACCATTTTCCATAAGTTCATTGAACTAGCCTTAGTCTGGCTCGGGGGCAAAGATGCAGTGGTGCTGTGTCTTAATGTCCCTGGGTTGGTAATCTAGAACAGTGAGTTAAAATTCCAACAATGGCAGATGATGTTTGAAATGAATAAAAATGTGGAATTAATAGATAGCTAGTCCAATGGTGAACATTTGACCATTGTTGATTATTGCAAAAAAAAGCCCCATCTGGTTCACTAATGTCCTTTACACATAAAAATCTGCCAGCCTCACCTGATCTGGCCAAGATGTTATTCCAAAGCCTAATGAAGAACTTTAAACAACAAGAAAATGCCCCTTTTTAAGGGGAATTTAACACTCTGCTTATTTTGAGTCTTTGCATGAAAAATCTCAAAGCAGGAATCACAACAACTGGGCATACAAGTAACGACAATATTTTTTTTTTTAATTCTTTCATGGGATATTGTTGTCCTGAGTTGTCCTTGAGAATGTGGTGGTGAGTTGTCTTCTTGAACTGCTGTAGTCCATGAGCTGTAGGTAGACCCACAAGGCCATTAGGAAAGGAGATCCAGGATTTTAAGACTGAACACTGAAGAAATGATGATCTATTTCCAAGTCAGGATGGAGCGTGGTTTGGAGGGGAACCAGCAGAGATGTATTTGATAACCTTGTCCTTTTAGATGGTCATGGTTGTGGGTTTGGAAGGTTCTGTCCGAGGAGTCTTGATGAATTACTGCAACACAACTTGTAAATGGTACACATTGTGCTATTACGCATCAGAGGTGGAAGTCTGAATGTTTCTGGGGATGGTGCTAATCAAACGGGATGCTTTGTCCTGAAGGGATCGGGCTTCTTGAGTATAGTTGGAGCTGCACCCATCCAGGCAAGTGGAGAGTCCTCTCTCACACTCCTGACTTGTGCCTTGTGGATGGTGAACAGGCTTTGGGGAGTCAGGAGATGAATTACTCTTTGCAAGAGTCTAGCCTCTGACCTTCTATTAAAATCGCAATATTTGCTTGGCTAATTCAATTCAGTTTCTAATCCATGTTAAACCATCGAATGAAGGCAATTGGGCAAAGTTGACGCGAAGAAATAGTTAATCAGCAAGAGTCATAATCTTCAGAAAGAAGATCAAAAAATGAGCAGAGAATCCATTGGATCCCATTGTTGCTGTGAATGAACATAGCTCTTAAAAAGTGATGATCAATTTACATGTTACTAATAGACTTGTTTCATAGCAACTCTTTGAAAAACACTTTTTTTACATAACACAATTAACACCATGAAGTCTATTTAGCCACAATTTCCCACATGCTTCACTGCCCAAATCAATTCAAAACGTTTCCCAGCTGTTCAGGCTCAACACTATTAAAATTTGTGGTTTCTCATGTTTTCGAGAGATGCAGCATTGCTTTTGATTCATTGTTCATCTCAAAGCAATCTGGATATTTTACCAATATTTCAACACTTGTTCTCACAACAAGAATTGCTCATCAAAGGCAAAGCTATCTTTAGGCAAACTGCATACATTTCTATTGACTGGGGTAATTTAGCCTTTGACTGTTTTTTTTGTTATAATTTGGTTTCATTTTTATCCATTGAACAATAAAGTTGTCTGTTAATGGAAGAGAATTGGATCAGCATGCAATTCAAGACGTTTGTTATTAAACAACTTAACCATCAGAAAAACATTTTACAAAGTTCTTCTGTATTTCTGCAAAAAGTGCAAATGCAATACATATACATTTGGCTAAAATTTACATATATGCAGAATAGTTTACTTTATCAAAGTGCTTCATAAGAAGTGAATCATCTTTCAAGTGTTTTAGAAAGAAAAACATGCATTTGTATAGCATCTTTTATGACTTGAGAATGTCCCAGAAACAGCCACTGAAATACCTTTGAAGTTGCTGTTGTAATGAAGGAAACACAGCAGTCAATTTGCATATAGCAAAGCTCTTGAAAACAGCAATGCAGTAATTATCAGATCTGTTTCTGTGCTGGTGAATGAGGAGCAAATATTGGTGAGGACCCCAGGGATAGCACCCTGCTACATGGAAAATAGTGTCCCAGGATCTTTCACATGCCCCTGATAGTGCAGCTGAGGTCGCAAATAAACACTTATCCTCTGACAGTGTGGCATACCCTCAGTACTGATCTCCAAAAGTGCAACACTGATGCTCCGACAGTGCGGCATACCCTCAGCACTGACGCTCCGACAGTGCGGCACTCCCTCAGCACTGATGCTCTGACGGTGCAGTTCTCCCTCAGCACTGACAATCTGACAGTGCGGCGGTCCTTCAGCCCTGACCCTCTGACAATGTGGCGCTCCCTCAACACTGACCCTCTGACAGTGTGGCGCTCCCTCAACACTGACCCTCCGACAGTGGGGCACTCCCTCAGCACTACACTGAAATTATGTTTTTCGATTTTTGTGCTCAAATCTCTGCAATGAGGTTTGAAATTACAATTTCTGAGTCAGCAGCAGATTTTTACATAGCAAGATCTGACAAACAGCAATGGCACAACTAAACATTTCATCTGTTTTGATGATGTTGGTGAGAGACAAGTAATTGTCAGGATATCTGAACTGCTGAATTTCAAATATTGCTTTAGGAACTCTGCTGTCTACCTGAGCAGGACTGCAAGTATTGCTTCAATATGTGCTATCAAAGAAAGCATTTCACGCAGAGGGTGGTACGTGTATGGAATGAGCTGCCAGAGGATGTGGTGGAGGCTGGTACAATTGCAACATTTAAGAGGCATTTGGATGGGTATATGAATAGGAAAGGTTTGGAGGGATATGGGCCGGGTGCTGGCAGGTGGGACTAGATTGGATTGGGATATCTGGTTGGCATGGATGGGTTGGACCGAAGGGTCTGTTTCTATGCTGTACATCTCTATGACTCTATAACTATTACCCAAGGTTAAATATCCAAGTCGGGAATTGGGGTCTGAAAAGCTAAGAGCAATAGTATATTGCTAAAACCATGGAATACAATTTAACAATGTTATGATAAAATGTTGCAATAGCTCTGACATTCTTACAGTACTGTGTTCAGTTCTAGACCACCATATCACTTAAGCGATAGCGTTATGACATTTTCCCAAGTGAAGTTCCCCATTTAACAAGGTTCCAAATAGGAAATTCTTCAAGTCCAGTGATATTTCCTGAGCACCTCTAATAGAGGATCACTGACTACAGATGCTGCCAGATCTGCTGAGCTTCCCCACCGTATTATAAAGCTGTGGCTTCAATCTGCCAGCAGATCATACTGGTAAGACTGGGAAGTCTTGGACAGATTCATTGCTAATAATCCTTCTTATAGATATTAATGTAGTCCACTGCTGTTAAATGGGAAAGGATGACTACACAAGGACTTTGGTGGAAGTTGGTTCAGTCTTGAAGAACAGTAAATAAATTGCTTGGAAAATTCAGCAGGTCTGGCAGCATCTGTGGAGAGAAAGCAATGTTAACATGATCGGAGAACTGTTCTGAAGAAGGGTCACTCGACCCGAAATGTTGATTCTGATTTCCCTCAACAGATGTTGGCAGACCTGCTGAGTTTTCCCAGCAATTTCTGTTTTTGTTTCTGATTTCCAGCATCTATTTGTTTTTTTTTGTTCAGTAAATAAGTTTATTTCATGTTATTTAATAACTAGTCACATTGCATCTGAGGTACTCATTAGTCTCTTTTGAAGCATTGGGCTCAAGCTAATAGTATGTTGACATTACTGTTAGTTGTATGGACTTAGCACTAGAATGGAAACTTATAAAGACCCTGCAAACACTAATCTTGCAACTAGCCTCTCCAAGGCAACATCTTTTATGTCCTGGAGAAAGTCAGCAGGAGGTCTGGCAGCATCTGTGAACAGAAAATAGTGTTAATATTTTGAGTCCAGTCATCCCTGTTCAGCACTTGCTGATTTTCTCCAGCAATTTGTTTTTTATGTTTTGGATTTCCAGCATCTGCAGTTCATTACTTTATTTTGTCCTTTATATCCTGAATGGCAGAGATTATCTCTTGATGTCAACTAACCCTTTCAGATACTGACTGTTTTGTGCAACAGTTGAGATAAAAATATTGGGGTTTGTCACAAGATTTCCGTTCATTTTGCATCTTTGTGGAAAAGACTTGCAAATTAGTTAGATTGAATTTCCACAGGAATTTTCCTGGTCATGAGTTATATTTACATGAGAGAACAGCCATGGAAATCCTAGAAGAAAATGTGCAGGCATTAACTGTGAACATTGTGGGGAAATTGATAAAGGGACATGGAGAAATGAGTTGATGGAAGAATGTTGTGAAACATGAATGCATTTGGAAAAGATTTACAAGGCTGTTGCCAGGGTTGGAGGATTTAATCTACAGGGAGAGACTGAATAGCCTGGGGCTGTTTTCCCTGGAGTGTCCGAGCCTGAGGGGTAACCTTATAGAGGTTTATAAAATCATGAGAGGCATGCATAGGGTAAATAGACAAAGTATTTTCCCTGGGGTGGGTGAAGCCAAAACTAGAGGCACAGGTTTAAGGTGAGAAGGGAAACATTTAAAAGGGACCTAAGCGGCAAATTATTCACACATAGGGTGGTGTACATATGGAATGAGCTGCCAGAGGAAGTACTGGAGGCTGGTGCAATTACAGTATGTCAAAGGCATCTGGATGGGTATATGAATAAGAAGGGTTTAGAGGGATATGGACCAAATGCTGGCAAATGGGACTAGATTAATTTAGGATATCTGGTCAGCATGGACATGTTAGACCGAAGGGTCTGTTTCCATGCTATATATCTCTATGATTCTAAGTCTGTATCAACTGGAGTGAGTGCACCAATCTCAAGCCATGGAAGGTAAGCAAGTCCAAGAGGTGGCACAGGGCTAAGTGTGTAACACTGCCACTTCACAGTGCCAGAAACATAGTGACTGTCTGTGGGGAGTTTGCATATTCTCTCTATGTCTCTGTGGGTTTCCTCCCACAATCCAAAGATGTGCAGGTTGGGATGGATTGGCTATGCTAAAATGCCCATAATGCTCAGGGATGTGCAGGTTAGGTAAATTAGCCATAGGAAGTGTAGGGTTACAGGAATATGGTAGGGAGGTAGGTCTCGGTGAGATGCTCTTCGGAGGGATTCTGTGGACTCAATGGGCCGAATGGCCTGCTTCCATACTGTAGGGATTCTACTATTAGGCACATTTTCATTTTAATGTTTCTTGTGCTTAAGGAGCATACTTTAGCTTCTTCAAAGACCGCAATTTCCCCCCAGACGTGATCGATGATGCGCTCTCCACCGCATCTCTTCCACTTCCCGCTCCTCCGCCCTTGAGCCCCGCCCCTCCAATCGCCACCAGGACAGAACCCCACTGGCCCTCACCTACCACCCCACCAATCTCCATGTACAGCGCATCATCCGCCGTCATTTCCGCTACCTCCAAACGGACCCCACCACCAAGGATATATTTCCCTCCCCTCCCCTACCAGCACCCCGTAAAGACCACTCCCTCCGTGACTCCCTCGTCACATCCACACCCCCCACCAACCCAACCTCCACTCCCGGCACCCTCCCCTGCAACCGCAGGAGGTGCAAGACTCGCGCCCACCCCTCCCCCCTCACCTCCCTCCAAGGCCCCAAAGCACACTTCCATATCCGCCACAGATTCACCCGCACCTCCAAACACATCATCTATTGCATCCTCTGCACACGATGATGCCTCCTCTATATTGGGGAGACAGGCCGGCTACCTCCGGAGCGTTTCAGATAACACCTCTGGGACACCCGGACCAACCAACCCAACCACCCTGTAGCTCAACATTTCAATTCCCCCTACCACTCCACCAAGGATATGCAGGTCTTTGGACTCCTCCATCGTCAGACCACAACAAAACGACGGTTGGAGGAAGAACACCTCATCTTCC
>NC_057740.1:33031013-33074927 GCF_004010195.1 Chiloscyllium plagiosum
CCCCCACTCCGGCCTATCACCCTCACCTTAATCTCCTTCCACTTATCGCATTTCCAACGCCCCTCCCCCAAGTCCCTCCTCCCTACCTTTTATCTTAGCCTGCTTGGCACACTCTCCTCATTCCTGAAGAAGGGCTCATGCCCGAAACATTGATTCTCCTGCTCCTTGGATGCTGCCTGACCTGCTGCGCTTTTCCAGCAACACATTTTCAGCTCTACTTTAGCTAATGAATCAATATAGTATCTGGCCACATCTGCTGGTCAGATCACTTACTGCCCTGTTGAAGGCTAACACCTTCAACATATTGTCTAGCTATCACCATTGTTAACAGCTAACCCGAGAATGCAACTTTAAAATAAAGGGTTTTGTGATTTACACATGAAAGAAGTGAAACTATCACTGTATTCTAACAGATAAAAGGCTTAACAGACAGTCAATTTTTCAATGTATAATTTCAGTTACATCACACTGCAAATTTTTGCTATAAATTCTGTGTTACGATCGAGCCCTCCACAATCACCTGATGAAGGAGCGTCGCTCCGGAAGCTAGTGTGCTTCCAATTAAACCTGTTGGACTATAACCTGGTGTTGTGTGATTTTTAACTTTGTACGCCCTGTTAAAGAGAGACTCAGCTATTACTATTTGGGTTTGTCTTCACATACTCTTGTGAGGGCATGTGTAACTAATGCAATCTCTGGTTCCAATCCTGGAGGGCTCTTTTTTTATTTTTAATTCATTTGTGGGTGCAGGAATCATTATGAAGATCAGTACTTAAGGTCCATCCCTAAATACCTTTAACTTGAGTGACTTGCTAGACTATTTCAGTGGGCAGTGAGTCACTGTGTGTCTAGAGTCATATAGGCTAGACTGGGTAAGAACAGCAGGTTTCCTTCCATCAAGAGTGTTAGAGAACCAGATGGACTTTTGCGACAATCTGGTGGGTTTGTGGTGACCATTAATGAGATTATCTTTTATATCAGACTAATTTTAAATAATCAAACTTAGATTTATTTTTCAGTTACCATGTTCATGTCTGTGGGGATTAGCTTCTCGATTATCAACCCAGTTACACAACAACGATGCAATTCATTGCCACAAACATTGTCACATTCTTGATTGATCATGTTCTTGTGAGCATTGGTTAGCTCAATTAATGAGCGCACTAAAGCACAGAGCAATACCAAAAGGTTCAATCCCTGTAACACCTATGGTAGTTCATTCAGAACTGTTTCTTTCCCTTTCCCCATATTTGACTCAAAATTGGTACCTCTCAAGCAACATAACCATTTCTTTCTCTCTCTCTAACAGTCCTGTGTGGACTATAGCTAATGACCTGGGATTCTCCTCCAATTTGTAGCTGGACTTTATGGGTACGGTTCCAAAGTAAAAAATGATTGGATCCTGTATGAGAGAGGCCAGCTAACTTGTACCCAAGCAGATATCTATAATAGGTTGTTACCCGGTAACAGTAATGTTAGAAACATAATTAGATATTAAAATGGGACCATCAAAGTGCTTAAAGGATGATTTTTGATGAGCCAAACACCCTTTTTCTCACCCATGTCTTTTTTTTTTTGTTTGCTCTTTTACTAATCTCCTGGACGTGATGATAATTTTCCTGTCTTGTTCCCTATAATAGCTGTTATTGTTTTACTTATGCTTGAGGCATATTGGTTTGTTTTTGACACATCTGCATGGTTACCTTTTGTGAAATGGAACAGCAAATAATTTTAAAAGTGCATCAAATCAATCAATATTTCACAGTTCTGAGAGTGAAATGAATGCCAGTAATGATTGACTTGAGTCATTTGATTTTACTAAGTTCTTTGCTCCTTCATCTCCAACTGCATGACTAACGGCTGAAGATACTGGTGACACTTCATCATCACTCACATTTGGCCACACGTGTTTAACAATATGTTCAGTCATCCATTTGCTCTGCATTTCCTGCTCAGTCTTGTTGCTTTCTCATAGTAAAAGAAATTGAGCGTATTCATTTTCTTCTCTTGGGTGTCGGCCATGGCCAAGTTGCTCACAAGCTTTAGTTCAATCCCACTCCAAGACATGAATATTAAAATCAAGGCTGATGCTTCAGTGAAGTTGTGAGTGAGAGCTGCATAGTGTAGGCCAGGATGACTCATTAAAACCACGCGCAATCTCAAGTGAGCATTAAAGATTCCAAGTGAGATCCGGGCAAGTCTGGAGAAAGCACTTCACAGCTATTGAGCTGAAGACTGAGCTACAGACACTGCGACACGTTAGGGAAGGTGGTAGTTACCGAGGTACAATGTACCAGGAGGAGGTTACGGCCCTAAGGATAGGGCCTTTTGATTTGATTGTGTTCAGAGGCAGAGGACTGTAGCTGCAGATGAAGTAGGTAAGAGGATCCAGAGAGCAGGACCATAGGAGACTCAGCCTTCACAACTGTCCAACAGGTTTGAAGACCTTTTAGCTTGTGTGGATGAGAATGAGAGTTGCAGGGTGGATGAGCTAATGACCATTATAATATGGTCCAACAAGCCATTCAAGTTGGGGAGGAAGAGCAAAACGAAATTTAGTGGTATTAGGAGACTGTATAGTGAGGGCAATTGACACTGTTCACTATATCAGCAAGGGAGAGTCCAGAAGCTTGTGTTGTTTCTAGCTGCCAAAGTTCAGGACATCTTTGAAAGGTGGGAGAGGAACTGAGTGGGAACAGGAGGATCCAGTTATTCTGGTCCATATAGATAACAGTTACAAAGGCAGGACACAGAAAGAGGTTCTTCATAGTCAGCATGAGGAGCTAAGTGCCAAATTAAGAAACAGAGCCACAAAGGTAACAATCACTGGATAATCTCTGGATTACTACCTCATCCATATTCAATTTGGCATAGAGCAAATCCAGGAGTAAGAAGAGATGATGCAGTAAATGATACCTTGCTACAAGTTAAAACTACCATGTTTTTGATTACCATTGTCAGAAAAGACACAAGACATGGGAGCAGGGATTATCCCTTCATTACCTCTTAAGATTAAACTCCTAGCAATACCAGACTTAAATATGGTCATGGATGCGGTGTCCAAGCCCTTTCTGGCAGTGAATCCCAAAGATTTAAGATAAGATTTCATGACTAGGGGGCACACTTTTAAGGTGAGAGGTATATAAAACACACAAGGGGCAATTTCTTTACACAGAGGGTGGTTCACATGTGGAATGAACCTCCTGGAGAAGTGATGGATGTGCGTACAATTACAACATTACTAGACATTTGGATAGGTATATGATTCAGAAAGGTTTGGAGGGATGTGGGCCAGGAGCAGGCAGGTGGGACTAGTTTAGTTTGGAATTTTGGTTGGCATGGACAGGTTGGACCGAAGGGTGTTTCTGTGCTGTATGACTCTACAGCTATAACTCTAAGTAACTGCTCCTCAGCTAAATGATCTGCCCTTATCCACTAACTGTGTTCCCCACCCAAGCCTGATCCTGTTTTGGATCTCCCTAACCAGCAGAAACAACCTCACCACATCTATTCTATCAAATCCCTGCAGCATCTTAAAGTGTGACCAATTTAAATTAAAAGCTGTGTATGTTGTGGAGCTACTTTATTCAGTCAGTCCATTCAGTGTTGCACGTTCCCTTTCCCCTGTTCTATAGGGGGCAAGAACTAAATCTAACAATGGGACTCTGTTACCTTTCACGCCTCAGTGATCATTTCAGCTCAAACACATTTTTCTCTGTTTTAAAAAGAAACTTGAAGCAGCAGTGGTCTATTTGCAGCTCTGACTTTATTCTCAGGAGACAGGTAACAGTTATCTGTCCTATTGCTGACTCCCCTGGTCTGATTGAAGCGAGGCTGGAAGCTCGAGCAGAAACAGAATCATTTCACAGCTGGATAAATCGTTTCCTCCTCAACTTACAGGCACACTGCCTCTGACAATGTGTCCTTTGTGCTGAAGGCCTCACCAATAATTCAGACTTGACTTGTCCTACAGAAATGCAGCAGTATATATTCACTTGTCCAAGAGCTGCAGACAGATGGGCAGCTGGCTTGTTGTTTTCTCTCCTGTCAGAAGGTCACCAGGGTGAGATACCATATAAATACAAAGGGACAATTGAGTGCAGCAAATGGTCAGAGAAGCACGTGGAGACTATTTAACCCCTTATGTCTGTTCCTGTCATTCAATGAGACAATGATCTGGGGCATGACTCATACTGTATCCCAGGTTCCTGCCTTGGCTTGTGTTGGGGAGAAAGTGAGGTCTGCAGATGCTGGAGATCAGAGCTGAAAATGTGTTGCTGGAAAAGCGCAGCAGGTCAGGCAGCATCCAGGGAACAGGAGAATCGACGTTTCGGGCATAAGCCCTTCTTCAGGAGTCTGGCTTGTGTTGGGTCAGAGAAGCCAGGCTGAAGCAGGAGAGTAAGGAAGTGCCTGCAATATCCTTGGAGATGGGAGCAGGCCATTAGCCAGGATTTAATTGCTACACCATGACCTCATCCTGCCTGAAACCATGGATGCATGCCCAAGATTCTTAATAATTGAATAATCAGCTAGCACCCTAAGTGCTGGCATCTGATGATTGACCACTTGGGTGAGACACTCTAGAGTGTTACTGGCAATCATGGAGCTGCTTCCACAGTGCAGAGCCATCCTGCTGAAGAAAGGGCGTCAATATTTCTTAAAGTTATTTTAAGTTTAATCAACCAGTTTCCATCATGCTGTGACACACCTCCAAGACAGGTGAGTTACTTGAATCTGGATCTTCTGACCTTAGAGGTAGTGACACTAGCCTTGTATCAAAAGACCCTTGTGTATTCCTTAAAAGACAGCAAGAGGGTTCTTGTGGTATAGTCTCTTACTCCGGGACAGAAGACCTGGTTCAAGTCCCACCTGCTGCAAAGGTGTGTCATTACATGACTGAGCAGGTTAATTAAGTATCTACAACACAGCAAGAAGTTATCCATTACCATTGTTAACATTAGCAGACATCCATTTAACATACTGACAAGACCAGAGAATGCTGGAGAAATGCAACAGCTCCAGTGCAGAGAGAAGCAGAGTGAATGTTTCAAATGACTTTTTTTTATTTAACCTATTTTTCTAATTCAGCTGTTCAACGATGTTATTGCACAACTCTGGAGTAGGTGGTTCTTGAACGCAGTCCACCAGGTCCAGAAGTAGGGATACTACCAATGCACCATCGGAGGGCCCTCCAGGATGACATTAGTTTTATTTTAACCTATTCTTTAATCAACCTGTTCAGAGATGTTATTACACACCTGTGGAGCGGGTGGGATGTGAACCCAGCTCTCTAGCCCAGAGGGAGAGCTCTGAAGAAAAATCTCAAAATATTCACTTTTCTGGCTCCACATTTGTTGCCAGATCTGCAGGGTTTCTTCAGTGCTCTGTATTTGATTTGGATTTCCAGCATCCACAATATTTTGCCTTTATTGATACGACGTTCCCTCCACTCACTATTTTGACAGGGAGCTATAATCTGTTCACTATAACATGATGGAGACCTCAAACTAATACAGTGGACAAGGAAGTGCATGTGAATTGGTCTGACAATATCACCAGAACTTGCCTGTTTGCAGGAAATTAAATCCACACAATTGTATCTGCTTTAACAGAAGTGGTAGCCCTGAAAAAGAACACATTTCCAGTGGAGACCATATTCCTTCCTTTACTGTCAGACTGAGAAGCTGCTCTGAAATTACTCCATCTGTAACAGAATGCCTGTAACAAAAGCAGAAAAATGCTGGAGAAACTCAGCAAGTCTGGCAGCATCTCCGGAAAGCACTGTTAACGTTTTAAGTCCAGTGACCCCCCCCTCTCCCCCACCACTTCAGAACTGGAGTTGAAACGTTAACTCTGCTTTCTTTCCACAGATGCTGCCAGACCTGCCAGGTTTTTCCAGCAATTTCTGTTTTCAATTCAGTTCTCCAGCATCCACAATCCTTTGTTTTATCACGGAAGGCCTGCAGCTCCCTTTCCACAGATGCTGCTTGACCTGCTGAGTGTTTTCCGGTATTTTCTTTTCTTTGAAAGACATTTCAAGGCGTCAGCCATTTTAAAAGGTATTCTGGAGTGAATGGAATGTGCGATGTTCCTCGCAGTTAATGAGCACTAAAGTTTAAGGGAGGTTGTGTAACCTACATAGCCACTATTTCGATGTGAAGGTTGAAAGGAGTGCTGACCTTTACTGAGCACTTCAATTAAGTTCGTGTTTGGACTGATTTATCAAGCTTTTGAGAAGCTATATTGTCCTAATCAGTGTGATGTATTGCACGTCTCACCGAATGAAACTAAAGAAAACACACCAACTAATGAGCAGCAGTCGGGGTCACTCAGAAACTTTTAAACAACCGCATCTGTGCAGTCAGCAGCAGTGACACGGTCAGAATCTAAACAAAAAGGGGAAAATGAATATTACCTGCAAGTTCGGTGGCTCAGGCGTTAGCACTGCTGCCTCACAGCACCTGGGACCCAGGTTCGATTCCAGCCTTGGGTGGTGTCTTTGGGGAATTTGTACATTCTCCTTGTGACTGTATGGGTTTTGTCTGTCTCCTTGTTTCCTCCCACAATCCAAAAGTGTGCAGGTTAGTTGGATTGGCCGTGCTAAATTGTCTGTAGTGTCCAGGGAGGTGTAGGCTAGGTGGATTAATTATGGTTATGGGGCTAGGGGTCGGGAGGTCTTTGCAGACAGGGTCGGTGCAGACTTCATGGGCTGAATGGCCTCTTCCTGCACTGTAGGGGTTCTGTGATTTTTCTGAAAAAGAATTGAAAGCTGAATGAAGAAATGTCTTGTTCAAAACTGACATAAAATAAAATAGCTCTCGATTGTCTAGAATTTGGAAAAATGAGATGTGATCTCATCATCGCATCAAACTGCTAGACAGGGTCAATGTCGAGTGTTTGTTTCCCCTCGTAGATGATTCCAGAACTTGGGCACAGTCTCAGGGATGTGCAGACTAGGTGGATTAGACATGGTTATGAACCCAATGTGGGGTTATGGGGATATGATGGGGAGGGTGGGTCTGGGTGGGATACTGTTTGGAGGACTGGTGCAGACTTGATGGGCTGAATGACCCCTTTCTGCGCTTTGGGGACTCCAGGTACCCACTGCCTCCCGTGACCTCAGGAATGAAGTCCATGTTTGATCTTCCCCATCCACCACTAATCCAGGCCTTGGAGTGGTCAATTAGCACTTGTTTAAGGTCCTCCACCTGTGTCCAGCCTAATTAATGTTGTTCCCCTGTCACCTGAGAAAAGTGGCAGCCTGGGAAAGTTGTCCTTGGGAGCAATCTCCCTCAGTCGCTTTTGGGGTTGGGGGGTGGGGTAGAGGAGGGGGTGCACGGATGAAGGACATAAGATAGGTGAGAGGCTGTTGAAAGCCAACCCCGTGATCTTGGCTCTGATCTCCCCATGACCCCACTCCGCCATTTCCAACTCCCACCAAACTCCCCTCATCTCCCCAATATGGGGCGGTACGGTGGCTCAGTGGTTAGCACTGCTGCCTCACAGCACCAGGGTCCCAGGTTCAATTCCAGCCTTGGGCGACTGTCTGTGTGGAGTTTGCACGTTCTCCCCATGTCTGCATGGGTTTCCTCCCACAATCCAAAGATGTGTAGGTCAGGTGAATTGGCCATGCTAAATTGCCCATAGTGTTAGGTGCATTAGTCGGAGGGGAAATGGGTCTAGGTGGGTTACTGTACAGAGGGTCGGTGTGGACTGGTTGGGCCGAAGGGCCTGTTTCCACACTGTAGGGAATCTAATCTAATCTAAAAAAATAAGTGACTCACTTTCCTGTTGTTCCCGGTCTTTAGCCTGGCTGTGCAGAGGCTGATGGGATTCATTATATCGGGGGTGGGGGGGGGGACTGTACTCTTTGATGGGATTGAAGGATTACACTTTTGAAGTGGTCCATTTTAACAATGAAGGTATGTGCTCTGAAAGAATTGCCTGATGCTGTTCTGTAATAGGGGCTGGGACTGCGCATTTAAAGGGGAAGCTGTGTATATTTTAATGAAGTCCTGCTGTATGTTCTGCTGGTAAATAAAGAAGCCAGAAAGCATCAGGAGAGTGGAGCAGTTAAATTAGTTGTATTTTGCCTTTGCATAAGTGCAGTGGTTAATTTCCTCTTCCCCATAGGGGACGTCCTCTTGTAAATTTAGTTAATTGTCTGGAGGTTTCTAGGCCAGGGTCAAGGCTATTATGATGGTTGCATGGCAACCACGTTACTATGTGTGGCAGATCCAGTGCAGAAACTTCTTCATTGGGGAAGAAAGCAAAATTCTTTCACTGGCTTATTAACAAAAAGGATTCAACGCCTTTCCACATTCAAGTTTTGTGAACTTTGAACTTGTAGCAATCTTAAACTTGTAGGGTGTTATTTGACACAGCATTTTAAATGCAGACTTCAACATTTGTATTTAATTTGGACAGTGGAAGTTGGCTCACAGCATTTAAACTATAGATTCCGGCTTCATATCCTTGTGCCAGTCACACACACACACACAAATTTTCTACTCCTGAAACAGGGAGGCTAGTTGTTCTCTAATGGTTAAATGATAAACAAAGTGCTGTATGTAGCCATAACAACTCATAGTTCACATGGAACTCAGTAAAACATCCTGAGACACTTGACAGAAATAGTATCAAAGGTTTTTCAGCCAGGAGGAGAGATGACCAAATGTTTGGTCATGGAGGTAGATATTAAAGTGAGATGCAGAGAAACAGAAAGTTTAAAGGTAGGAATTGCAGAGTTTAGACCCAACCAGAAGGTTAAACCAGTAAAACTTGCAAGTGATACATACAGGTCTGACTTGTCTTATATTTACAGAGGGCACACAACTTGGGAAAATTGCAAACTGTTGGGAGGATCACATAGAACTCCAAAACGACGTTGACAAGTTGATGGATTGGGCAAATAGGTGGCAGATAATGTTCAATACAGAGAAATGTGAGGTGATATAGTTCCATGCAAAGAATATGGAGAGAGCCATTAAAATACAGGGTACTATTCTTAAATATGCACAGGAGCAAAGAGACCTGGGAATATAGGTACATTAGACATTAAAGGTGGCCAGACAGGTAGACAGAGCTTAACGTACAAGAGCAGAGAGGTTATAATGAACATATGTAAGAGACTAGTTAGACCTCAGTTGCAATACTATGTACAGTCTGGCCACAACATTACAGGAAGGATGTGAATTCATTGGAAAGAGTACAGAAGAGATTTACACAAATGATAGACACTTCAGTTATGAGGCAAGATTAGAGAAGTTGGGACTGGGAGGAAAAGGCTGAGGCAAAATTTGAAAGAAGCAAATTATTGCAGATGCTGAAATCTGCACTGAAAACACAAAATGCTGGAAATCACAGTGGGTGGGGCAGCGTCCATGGAGAGAGAGCAAGCTAACATCTTGTATCCAGATGACTCTTCATCAGAGCTGATGTGAGTTCTGATGAAGAGTCATCTACATGTGGAATGTTAGCTTGCTGTCTCTCCAAGGATGCTGCCTGCCCCGTTGTGATTTCCAGCATTTTTTGAGATTTGATAGAAATGTTCAAAATCATAAGGAACCTGGATAGAGTAGTCAGAGAGAAACTGAAATGGATCAAGGACTAGACAACTTTTTTTAAAGTGTTTTGCAAAAGGAGTAAAAGTGGTGTGATAAATCATTTTTAGCAGTAAGTAGCTAAGGTCTGGAATGCACTGCTTGGAAGTGTGTTGGAGACGGGTTCAACTTAAAGAGAACATTAGGAAATTATTTAAATAGAGACAATGTGCAGGCTGGGAGAGATAAGGCAGGCGATTGGCATTTAATCAAAATGACCAGAGTGTTACGACACAGAGGTAAACCCCTCTGTTAATTAAACCAAACACCCAGAAAAGCTCACCTCATCTCGTAATCTGTTAAAATATGGGTGACAGTGAACTCCCAAATTCCACTATTTAAAGAAAATAACATCAATTTACTTTTTACCTCTAAAAATGAACATTAAACAACACTACTCACAACTCGAAGCCCCCCTTTCTCTTAACTGCTTACTATCTGCCTCCAACTCTATAACAATATACTGTTTCAATAAGACACTTATTAAAATTACAACAATTTAATTTCAAAACCACATATTTGCTGTCTTCTTCTGTGTCTTCACTCTTTCAGCTGCTGATCTGCCTGAGTTATCTTCTTTCTTTTTGCTGTGTGTTTCACATGCAAAGATACCTTTAATAGAGAGTGATTTCTAATTTCTTTGAGAGCACGATGTTAGCTCCCATGAGTTTCTCTCTCCGAGGTAATTGCTGTTTGACCGATTTTCAAAATATCTGTATTTTTATATATTCAACATTGGATCATCTCATTGAATTTATTGTTTTGTCAACAGTGAACCAAACTCGATTGGGTTTTAGTATCCTGGGGCATAATTTAAACTGATTGGTTAAATTCAAATTGTTGTCAAAACAGCAACAAAAGCTCAGATATCCATTTCACAGCCAAATGTTACATGTTTTCAATTTTCCAGTGCACTCTGCGGCTGCCATCTAGTCATATATACAGGTGCTTGTAAGCTCTCAGTTCATAACAGCAGGTGGGGAGTCCAGAACTAGAGGGCATAGGTTTAGGGTGAGAGGGGAAGGATATAAAAGAGACCTAAGGGTCAAGTTTTTCACACAGAGGGTGGTACATGTATGGAATGAGCTGCCAGAGGAAGTGGTGGAGGCTGGTACAATTGCAACATTTAAAAGGCATTTGGATGGGTATATGAATAGGAAGGGTTTGGAGGGATATGGGCGGGGTGCTGGCAGGTGGGACTAGATTGGGTTGGGATATCTGGTCGGCATGGACGGGTTGGACCGAAGGGTCAGTTTCCATGCTGTACATCTCTCTGACTCTATGACATGCCTTCAACTTCATAGTACCTCCCCCTTAATTAAAAAATGAACCATCATAATGATAATGTGGCTTCATTTTTTATGATGAAATAAATTGGTCATTAATCTAAGTTATACTTTACATACTAATTTCTGCACACATATATTACATTGGAATCAGCCAAAGCTTATCTACACTGTTTCCTTTAAATCCACAATAACACATCTGCTATCGTATCTTTTTGACCCACAACATTTACGATTTGTAAATTAATTGTCTCTAACATAAGACTCCAACAAAATAGTCTCATATTTTTGTCGTTAAACCTTTCCAAGATGTAAAAGGGTTGTGGGCTATGTAAACAATCATCTATGGCACATTGTTTGTCACGGAAACATTAAAATGGTGAAAGGCTAGTACTAAACTCAGTAACTCTTTTTTGATAGTAGAGTATTTTCTCTGGTGGGTGTTGAGTTTCTTTGAAAAGTAGTCAATTGGTTGTTCAATTGCATCATCATCTTCCTACAGCAATACAGCTCCAACTCCTATATTGCTAGCATCGATTGCAACTTTGAAGGGTTTCAAAACATTTGATGTAGCTAAAACCCATGTGATGGTTAACATGGCTTTTAAATTCTCAAATGACTCGTGGCATCATTCTGTCCACCAAAATTTAGTGTTCTTCTTTAGTAAATCAGTCAGCAGTGCCACAATACTGTTGAAGTTTAGAAAAAACTTCCCGAACAATCCGATTAGTCCCAAACATCAAAGTATCTCTTTCTTCAAGGATGGTCATGGAAATCCCTCCATAGCCTTCGTTTTCATATTCCTTGCGGTTATCCTTCCATGTCTGATGTTATGACCCAAGGACATCACCTCTGCCTTCGCAAATTCTGTTTCCTTTAAATTTATTACCAGTTTTGCTTCTCATAATCATTCAAAGAGCTCTGCCAATTGTACCATGTGATCTTTTCATGACTCGCTAAAGATCACTGCATCATCCAGATAAACTGCACAGTTTGTTAATCCGGCCACAACTCTGTTCATGAGTCTTTGGAATGTGGCGGAGTCAGAGAGATGTGTTCTTCATTACAAAGCGCATCACTTTGAATTGATATAGCTCATTTGGGGTTACAAATACAGAAACTTCTTTCGCTTTCTCTGATAAAAGTACCTGTCAATAACCACACAGTAAGTCCAACTTTGTGATATAAGCACCTTGATCAATATTCTCTATACCATCCTCCAATCTTGGTATTGGATAGGGGTCAAATTTTGTTACACCATTGATCTCCCGATAGTCCACACAAAATCGTAGAGTCCCGACAGGTTTGGGAACTAACACGATTGGCGAACTTCTCTGATTTGGTTTGATGATATCTTCATTGAGCATCACATCCATTTCCTTCTGGACCTAAGTGGCTTTGAAAGGATTAAGCCTGTAGGAGTGTTGTTTTATTAGAAAGGCATTCCCTACTTCCAGCTTACAACAATAGTACTTGTCCTCCCCATCTTATTCCTGCGTATGTCCTCATACTGCTACATCAAACCTTTCAACTCGGTTCTTTGCTCCTGAGGCAGAGAGCTCACTTACTTATTACACTCCTCAAGGATTTTCTCATTACTTAATGTATTTTGAGGCATATCAAACTCTATAACATCTGGATTTGATTCTTCATTCTGTGGGACAGTAACTAACACTGGTTTCTCTAGTTTCCTGTCTCTATTATAGCAAGGTTTCAACATATTCACATGACATACCCGATAGTTTTTTCTATCTAGCATCTTTACCAGATAGTTTACCTGACTCAACTTTTTCTCAATTTGATAGGGACCACTAAACCTAATTTTGAAGGGATGTCCTACACTGGTAACAAAACTAATATGTCATCCCCATGGGAAAACATCTGAATTTTAGAGTTTTTAATCTTCATTCTATGCTGTGTCCTCTTCAGGTGCTGTTTAGCTAACTCACCTACCCAATTTAATCTCTCCCTCATCTCAGATACACAATCCAAGTGTGAAATATCTGACTTTGGTCCTATTAATTTTTCTTTAATTAATTTCAAAGGCCCTCTCACTTCATATCCAAATATTAACTCAAAGGGAGTAAACTGAGTAGATTCATTTGGAGAAAAGAGTCAGTTAGACTCGAAACGCAGCTCTTTTCCCTTCTTACAGATGCTGCCAGACCTGCTGAGATTTTCCAGCATTTTCTCTTTTGGTTTCAGATTCATTTGGGGTATCTCTAATGGAAAACAATATGAATGGTATACCTTTAAACAATCATTTGGATAATCCTGACAGTATCCTCTTAACATGGTCTCCAGGGTCTAATGCCACCTTTCCAAGGCTCCCTGGGATTCAGGGTGGTACACACTTGATTTAACGTTCTGTATGCCTTAGCTATTCATGACTTCCATAAGCAGCTTAATGGTAAAATTAGGCCCTTGGTCAGACTGAGTCTCTTTGGGCAGCCCGTACCCCTTGAAGAAAGCTACCAACTCCTCCACCACTCTTTCTGCCTTAATAATCTGTAATGTAATTGCCTCCGGAAATCTGGTAGACATATCCGTTATGGTTAGCAAGTACTAGTTCCCATATTTAGTTTTTGGGAAGGGTCCTACACAATCAATCATAACTCGTGTGAAAGGTTCTTCAAATGTGGGAATTGGCAACAGTGGTGCTGGTTTTATCACTGCCTGTGGCTTACCCACCATTTGGCACGTATGACATGTTCGGCAAAATCTAACCACATCCTTGTGCAGTCCAGGCCGCTAAAAGTGCTTTTGTACCTTAGCCTGAGTCTTTTTCACACCTAGATCACCTCTCAGTGGTACTTCATGTACTACCTGTAACATTTCCTGTCTGTATGCTAGCGGCAACACAATCTGGTACACTTTCACCCGTTTCGCCTCTGCATTAACCCGCTGTGGTTTCATGTTAGGATTCTTATCTTTAAGATAATAACCTTCAGGAATATATTCTGATTCCTTTTCTGATAATGCATCTATATATATATCTTTCATTGTCTCATTTTTCTGTTGAAGGTCCATTAGCCTTTCAGGACTAAACACCCCTGCCTGTCAGGTTTTTCCTGCACCATTACATCAAACAAGGTGTCAGCTAGCTGAACCTCAACTCCTTTGTCTTTCTCTTTAGTTTTTGCTTCTTGCTGTGGCTTATGATAGTGGGATCTTGTTACAACACAGTCTGGAAAAATTCTAGGATATTTGTCTTTTAACTCCTTAGTTTCCTGTTTTTCCTTGGGCTTCTCCACAATAAGGGGTGTCACTTCCACCTCGGATCCTGCTAAATCTTTCCCAAGAACAAACCATATTCCTGGAACTGACACTGTCAATTACTCCCACTGTTACTTCCCCAGTCTTGATTTGGCTCTCTAACCTGATCTTACCACAGGGGAACACTAAATTTCTGTCCATCACTTCCACAAGTTACCACTCTCTCAGGCAACATGTCAGAAAGAGTGCAAACATTTTTACTATTAAGACTGATTAGCTTCCATATCTCTCAAACTTGTAATTTCTTACCCATCTCCCCCTTTCTTCCTGAGTAAACTTTATCCGCAGAGATGTAGTCTTTATAGAGACCGGACACTAACTCAATACCCAGCCCCTGCCTAGACTGTGCACTCTCCTGCAGCACCTCAACCTTTCTTGGGGTTTCCTTTATTACTTCCATTAAACTCACTGGCTTAGCTTCTTTTACCACATATTTTCCCACAATGCCTTTCTTCAATGACAAGCACTGTGGGTTTACATATCCCACCTTACCACAGTGAAAATACCTGAGGCTTTTCACCTCCTTTTCACCCCCAACCACATAGTTGCTGTCTTCTTCTGTCTTCATTCTTCCAGCTGCTGATCTGCCTGAGTCATCTTCTTTCTTTTTATTGCAAGTATGTTTCACATGCAAAGATACCTTTAATAGACAGTGTTTTCTAATTTCTTTGAGAGCAAGATGTTAGCTCTCCATGAGTTTCTCTCTCCGAGGCAATTGCTCTCTGACCAATTTTCAAAATGTCCACATTTTTATACCTCCAACATCAGATCGTCTCATTGGTTCACTGTTGGCAAAACAATAAATTCAAACGTGATTGGGTTTTAGTATCCTGGGGCATAATTTAAACTGGTTAAATTCAAATTATTGTCAAAACAACAAACAAAACTCAGATAACTATTTCACAGCCAAATGTTACATATTTTCAATTTTCCAGTCTACTCTGTGACTGCCATCTAGTCATATACACAGGTGCTTGTAAGCTCTCAGTTCATAACAGTGTTCTCTCTCTCTTAAAGGTACAGTACATACCTTCAACTTCATATCAGAGCAAGTACCATCCTTACGCGGGTCTGGCCTACATGTGACTCCAGATCATCAGCAGTACCCGCTGAAATCATGCTGTAGGTCAAGGGGAATGCAAGTTGACAACAAAGACTGACTGAGTCAGTATTGCTTCCATCCCATGAAAGAGTTACAAAAAAAAAGCTAATGGCTTTTGTTAAAAATACTTTGAAGGAAACATGTGATATAACCACCGCTGACAATAATTTCTGCCCTATATTCAGAATGAGGTCTGAAATCTGATAGGTGTATTGTCATAGAGTCATAGAGGTGTACAGCATGGAAACAGACCCTTTGGTCCAACTCATCCATGCCAACCAGATATCCCAACCTAATCTAGTCCCATTTACCAGCATTTGGCCCATATCCCTCTAAACCCTTCCTACTCATATACCCATCATCATGTTATGTCATGTTTTGGAGGTTTGCAATGGAAAATAAGGAAACTGTGTTATGAAAATATTTCAGAGACAAAAACAGAAATTGCTGGAAAAGCACAGCAGGTCTGGCAGCATCTGTGAAGGGAAATCAGAGTTAATGTTTCGTGTCCAGTGACCCAAGTTCTGAGGAAGGGTCACTGGACCCAAAACATTAACTCTGATTTCTCTTCACACAAACTGCCAGACCTACTGAGCTTTTCCAGCAACTTCTGTTTATGTTTCTGATTTACAGCATCTGCAGTTCTTTCAGTTTTTAATTTGCATAAAATGTCAAGGTTTCAAATCAATTTGAGACACCTTGGATAGCATTGTGTTTTGTCCTTTCTTAGTGGTTATTGGGAGCCTTAGTTTGCCCTCAGAGTACACTAAAGTGCCTTCCAGCCTAGTAATTACATTGAAAACGCTGTGGCTTTTGTGTCTGAGTTCAATAATTGTAGATTCAGGTCCTGCTCCAGAGACTGGGCTGATATTCAATTGAGTAGTGAAGGTGTGCCTCATTGCCAGAAGTGCTGCCTTTCAGGTAAGGTGTTAACCCAAAGCCCCATCTGTTCTCTCAGGTGGATGTCAAAGATTCCATGGCACTATTTTAAAGAAAAGCAAGGAAATTATCCTTCACATCTTGATAAAAATTTATCCCTCAATCGATATTATCTGGACATTGCTAATTATGGGAGTTTGCAGTCCACTAATTGGCTGGTGATATCCTACATTTTATTTATTTGGGGATTGATTGATTTGATTTATTGTCACGTGTACCTAAGTACAGTGAAAAGCTTTGTTTGAGAGCAGTAATGGCAGATCATAGTAAGCAAGTACATACAGATCAGAGAGTGAAAAAAACTTGGACAGTGTAAGACAAACAGGTTACATTGTACAGGATGTGCACTAGGCAAGAGCAACATCAACAGGGCCAACATTATTCAAAGTTAAAGAATCCACTCATCAGTCTAAGAATGGCCAGAAAGAAGCTGTTCTTGAACTTGCTGCTGTGTGTGTGTGTATGTGTGTGCGTGTGTGTGTGTGTTCAAGCTTCTGTACCTTCTGCCTAATGGAGGAGGTTGTAGAAGAGCATTGTCAGGGTACGATGGGTCTTTGATCATGTTGGCAGCCTTTCCACAGCAACAAGACGTGTAAATGGACAGTGGGAGGTTGGTTTCCGTGATGGTCTGGGCAGTGCACACAAGCTTCTATAGTTCCTTATGGTCCTGAGCAAAGCAGGTGCCATACCAGGCCGTTACACACACGGACAGTATGCTTTCTATGGTCCATCTGTAAAATTTGGTGAGGATCCTTATGCTGAAAATGTGTTGCTGGAAAAGAGCAGCAGGTCAGGCAGCATCCTGAGGGTCCTTATGGGCATGCCAAATTTCCTGATCTGCCTGAGGAAGAAGAGGCATTGTTGTGCCTTATTGACTCTTGCACTTATATGGGAATTCAGGACAGGTATTTGGTTGTCATCACTCCTAGGAACCTGACGCTGTGCACCCTCTCAATCTCAGTTCCGCTGATGTAGGTGGAGGCGTGTTCTCCTTTTTCTTTGAAGTCAATGATCATTTCTTTAATTTTGCTGACATTGAGAGAGTGGTTGTTCTCATTGCACCCTTCTGTCTCCTGTGGGTTGGGTGTGGGCTTTGAAGATGAAGTTAGCATTTATTACCCAGAGGGCTGTTACAGTAAACATACAGCATCTGCATTGGGCAGGTTTCTTTCCCTAAACAGCATTCATAAACCTGATGGGTTTTTTCCTCAACAATGGTTATCTTGGACTGCTTTTCTTTCATCAAATTCAAATTTCACCATCCACAGGATATGAGCCTATGTCCCCAGAACATTAATGTATGGGATTACTAGTCCAGCAACAAACACCATTATGCCACCACCTCCTCTAACAGTAAGAGTGCTTCAAAATTATTTTGTTGCCTCTCAAGCACTTTGGGTTGCCACCATTGTTAGCTGTCACTCAATTGAGTGTGACTTGTTGGTACGTATCTCTTCCCTGGGACTTCATGTGACTGAAAAGTTGGGTGTGCTGCAGTCATGTAAGGTATTATAAGAATGTAGGTCAATTGATGATGGACAAGTGCAATAATAATGGTAATAATTGATTATAATCCCACAATGGAAAATCCATTTTTATTTAAAACAACTTTGCACACAGCAGCACTGGCCCCTACTTAGAATCTATATCCTGAAATCACACAACTGAATAAAACAATTATGTGTCATGCTAACTCATCAATTGATGTTACATACATTAAACAAATTCCACTGATTTTCTGTAAGTCCTTTTACATTCTTTCTTTACCAAATAATAAAAATTATTTTCCTTTAAATGATATTGTACTGCTTGCTTCAATAAACACCTGCAGTAAAACATCCCAGCATTCAATATTTTCTGCATATCCAACTTTAGTCTTGAGTTTGAGCCACCTCATTCCAAAGTGGACAACCTTTTGTTACCCATCCTCTGAGAATTGCTCACAATCTGGAGAAACATGGCCCTCATGTTCCAACAAAAATAGCTTTTTTCTCATAATGATAGTATTTTGTTATTAATGTTTATTTTTCTTGAACACTAATGGCACTGTTTCTCCTTAGTCACTGTTCCTCTTCCTGTGACCTCCACTTGGCAAGTTCCAAAAGCAGCTTGATTCACATCATCAGTTCAACTTTCTGGAGAATCATAGGCTCAGAACCAAGTTTCATTGCAGTGGGTTGGCACCTCAGAGAAAACCACTATTTCCAATCACAGTTCTCCACAAAAGTGCAATCATTATTCCTAGCAGCTTGTGAGAGTGAGCATCTGCAGATGCAATTAGCATTAGAACCAATGCAGTTCCCCTGTTATTATTTTCTCTCCTCAGCACCATACTGCCATGCAGCATCACAGCACTAGTCATTCAGAGCCTCGAGTTGTAGAAATTGGGTTCAAATTCCATCATAACCACAACTGGTAACATTTTAGATTCAATAAAACCCTGATGGTGGCCCTGACTGTAAAGACCCCTCTGGTTCATTAATGCCCTTTAAGAAATTTGCCATCCTTATCTGATCTTGCCTATGTGGTTGACTTTTAAATATCCTTTGAGCAATTAGGGATGGGTAATAAATGCTGGTCTAGTCAGAAACACCTCATCTCATGAATTAATTTAAAAAGAGGGAACACATCAAATCAGCCATGATTCAAATGGATAACAGAACAGCCCTCCTAGTTCATAAGCATTGCCCTGGCTAAACATTTATCACTTCCAAGTCCACAAATGCCAGGGCACTTGTATAACACGTTTACAGAGGAACCTCGGTTATCCGAACGAAATGGGCGGGCACTATTTTGTTCAGATAATTGATTATACGGTTAATTGATTCAATGCTTCCCCTCTGGAGCTCGAAATTTTCTGAAGTTTCCTTTGTTCCTCGCTCTGCCTGCTTTGCTACCCATCTCTATCTTAGGGTTTGTTTCTGAGCAGACACACACTTGTGTGTAAGGGACCTTGCTGAAGCCTCACCCCTCGCCCCAATCAGTTCAATGGGATTGATACAGCAAGCACTCACTAAGTCCACTCCCCATTCAGGAGACTAGACAGCAACACACCGCGCGTCAGCCCCCGTCCCCTGTTTGTCCCCACAACCCGTCCAAACCCTCCCCCATTTGCCCCCAACCCATCCAACGCCGCCAACCCCATCCACCCCACCCACCATCCGCGCTCTGCCCCCCTTGTCCGCGCCCTCCGGCCCTGTCTGACTTGGCCACCCCACCTCCCCTGTACGCCCCTCTCCAGGGCAGCCAGACTGGACACGAACAGTAAGACTGCTGCTGCCTTGGGGGGGGGGGGGTGAGTCTCAAAATAGCATGCATGCACACACACACACACACAAACATGCTCACACACAAACTTTTTACTGCAATGTTTTGCTAAGTTCCACCTTTGCCCTGTACAGAACAGTGTTGGAGAAATTAGCTGGGGAAGGGGAGTTTACACCCCTGTGTAGAACTCAAGGGAAAGTGTGGGGGGAGAGAGAGAGAGAAAGAGAGAGAGAGAGAAAGGGCAGGTGGTCAGTCATTTGGAGACGGTGCCTGGGCTCCCATCGATGTCCAGGACTGTTCTCATTTCAGTAAACTGGGTTCATTTTTAATCATTATAAACAAAAGACATGATCAGTGTTGGAAATGCCTCTTTGATGTAGTGTTTCTATCGGGACCTTGAGATCTTCTTCAGATTATCCAAAATTCGGATAATTGATTTTCGGATAATCGAGGTTCTTCTGTATTTGGAAGCACTAGCTTTTGGAGTCCTGCTCCTTCATCAGGTGGTTATCGGAGTAGCACTCCGAAAGCTAGTGCTTCCAAATAACCTGTTGGACTAGAATTTGGTGTTGTGTGATTTTCAACTTTGTGCACCCCAGTCCTTCAAACATGGCAATTGTATTGCACTTTATGCCAATCTTGCTGTGACTGAGGAACAAAGTCATGTCTCTTTCAACTGTATGACCACTTACCACACCAGATAGTGTGTTTAGCCATTGGGATGTTTTACATACTATGCAATTTACTTTCTTAGCCATGCTGTTTGTTTTAGGCTTTAACTGTATTGAAAGATTATGTTCCTGATACATCCTCATGCAGTGTGTGTTCAAATCGCAACCAATGTGTGTAGCACAGCAATAAACGTAACAGATTGAGATCAGCTTTGTCATTCTTGATAGAGAGGAACAGTTAGAAAAGTAAGGTTTGATGCGGGAATTCATTGCTAGAACATAAAAAATGCAACTTCTTAAAAGATCATTTCAATAAATAGTCATGCACAAAAACTACATTCGATTTCCTTTTCATTAACAAGTTAATGTTTACATTTTTAGGTCATCGACCTGTACTCTTCCCACAAAGATTTTCACATTGAACAATATTGCATGGAATTACATTAAGGAAGAAAATATGAGTACAGGTCATTTGGGGTAACTAGTCCATGCTAGGTTTGCATAAACCTTATCTGATCTTTACTGATCTAACTCTGTCAGAATAAATCTTTATTCTTTTCTCCCTCATGTTAATATCTAGCCTCCTATTAAACACATCCATACAGTTCACTTTGCCCACGCCCAAGAATCACTTTGTCACGACTCTCTGGGTGAAGAATTTTTGATTTTCACTTAGAAATTATAATTGGTTACTAAAAATATCAGAATGCAAACATATAACTCATATATAACATAGCTTCCCCTTTAAAATATTCCTTAGAAATTACTTCTTTGGCCAAGTGTTTCGTCATTTGGTTAAAATATCTGCTCATATGCCTAGGTGTCATACTTAGTTTTTTAATGGCTACAGTCAGCATTGCAATGACACAGACTGGGAAGAGTGGTCTGCAGTCAGTATAGCAGTGAGGCAGGCTGGGAAAGGGGCAGTCTCTGTGTTTGTTTCAAATTCCTAGTATTTACGATATATTGCCTTCACCCAATAATTATTTGTTCAGATGTACAAACTTTCTGCTTTGTACTTCTTGAAAGGTATGGCCACAATTAAGGTTCTTGTTTGGACTATCTGCTGTCATATTAGCACACCATGTTGAAGAATTAGTGTGATGCTCTATCTAAAGAATTCTTATCTTCAACCAGGAAACACACTTTAAAAATCCACTCAATCATTGGTTGTAAAATTTTCTAACTTGTCAGAAATCTTTGCAGACTTCTTCTCAAAAATATTCTGCTTTGATCCATACTTAAGAAACTTAACATGTCTTGATCTTTTCCAGGTGTTGTAATAGGCTCCCTATCCCGGCTTTGTTCTACGGCAATTGATCCCTTGGACACTAATGTTCGCGCTGTTCTTATCCATCAGAGATATGTTGGCAACTCCATTGAACAGTTTACACTCTACTTTATCAACATGGCTGTCATGGCAACTTATCTCCACCAGGAGCACCTGAAGATCATTCCTATATTAGCAGGACTCTTTGCAGTGGCAAGGTGAAGAACAATATTAAATAGGCATTGTTGTTTTTAATATTATTTCTTTAGAGCTAAAGGATTAAGAGTTCTGCCAATGGACTGCTCAATGTGGTTCTAAGCACGTGGATCATGATGTCCAACTGCCATCCTTGTTTTGTTATGTGTTTGTTTGTTGTAGGTGGGGCAGGAATAGGATCTCATAATTGGGATCCGGTAACTTCGGGAATAAAATCCACTGCTCTTCCATCACCAGTCACCATCACATTGGTCGGCATGGACCAGTTTGGGCCAAAGGGCTGTGAGACTCCATGCTGAAGGACTGTGGACTCTATGGGCTCCACTGTGATGCCTTCTACAGTCAAATAAAATGACAACCTCACATCATTACACAATACAAGAAAAATGGATTGTCAAGGTGGATACAACCTTACTCTAAACTCATTGGTCGATTTGGAGTTGAAAACGTTCCAAGTAGCAGAGATCCAAAGAGATCCAGATACATTGACATGAAAATGTCACTGAATCAATAAACCTTGAATATAAAGCTAGTTTCAGTAACGGTGACGATGAGACTAACATCAATTGTCATTAAAAAAAAATCATCAAAACTGTCCCTCAGAGAAGCAAATCTGCCTTATCTGATCTAGTTTACTTGTGACTCCTAAACTACAGCAAAGTCATTGATTCTTAACTTCCCTCTGAAATAGCCTAGAATGCAACTCAGTGCAAGATCAGTTAGAGATGGACAATAAATGCTTTGCCAGTAATACCCTCATCCCATGAAAGAATAAAAAATGGTACAGAAAATACTTAGGGGAGTTAACAGAATGCTGCTCTTTACATAGAGAAAACCAGAATGATAGTTGTCATATCCTATCTGAAAGTTTGTATTCCATACTAGAGACCTTAAATTAGATAATCTGCTGTTGAAAGGGATACAGCATAGATTTACTAAATTGCAAGTCGCAAATTGAATGAATAGAGAGCACAAACACAGTTTGCATTTTTGTAATTTAGAAGGCTAAAGGGTAAGTTGATTGAAGCTTTCAGGGTATGAAAGGAACAGTGTTAATTGACAGAATTATTTTCACTATTTGTCAAAACTTGGACTCAGGGAATCATTTAAAAATTAGACACAGACCTTTCAAAAATGAAATCAAGAAATGCTTTTATTCAGAAAGAGTGGTAGAATTTTGGAATTCTTTTCTGCAAAGTGTAATTGATGCTAGACCAATTGCGAATTGTAAATCTAAAATTGATAATTTTCTGTTATCCAACAACTATGGACTAAAATGGGTATATAAAGTTTGGTCATGGATCAGCCATGATTTTAACTAAAAGATGGAACAGGATCAAGGGACAGAATGGTGTCTTTCTGTTCCTATGTGATAGGTCCTCTATTTAAATTGCTCCGGCCTTTCAAAATAGTATTTTGAAAGGACAGTTTTACTGAATTAAGAGTTGAAATTATATCAGGACTTCCGAAATGTTTTACTACTGGCCATTCTAACTAGTTAGGCGATGTGTAAAACCAAACTGTACAATTCCTACTATTATTAGAAAACTGGAATGCATCAGTAGAGCATGCAATTGCTGCCAATAGGAACATGTATGTTCTTTTATTGGAGACCTCAAGACAAAGTAGCACACCATTATATAAGTAATGGGATACTGAAATACACAAGAACAAGTATACAACTTATTATGAAACTACTTAAACACACAAACAAACAAATGTGAAAACATGAAGGAAATATTAACAGCAGATAATTCTCTCAAATAATCACAAGAAGCCCAACACAGAAGGATAGCAAAACTCATTGACTACAATGGAAATATCTACTGCAATCTCATCTTTCCCTGTAGCTTTTAACATTTTTCTTCAAGTGTTTGTCTAACTGCCTCTTAATTGTTGCCAAATAATTGTGATTGAATTAGCATGTTGATATATTCCATATTCTAATCATCATTTGCATGCAATAATCTTTTAATGCACCTATTTGTGTTAGTAATCTATCCCTATTTTTATACCTCATTATTCCTACTTAACCTAGCAGTAGAAATAACTCACTATTAAATTTTGTTTTTGAACACTTCTGTTGGCTCTTTTATTAACATTCCAGTGAAACTTGTTTATAGTCTTATTCAAAGCTTGAGATTTGTTAGAGAGAGTAATAGATTCCATCATTTTCTTTAATATTGATTTTCATGGACCAGATCTATGCGCATATACAGAAAATATGACATAAATCTGCTTGAAATTTGAAGTAAACATAGAAAAGATGGGAAACACTCATCAGGTTTGTCATCATCTGTTGAGAGAGAATGAACATCTTAGATCACTCAACAGAACTACAGACCTATATAAAACACTTTGTATTTGCACACCAGTTGTCAGGGGTGTATGACAAAACTGTGACAGGAACTTCACTGATACAAAGTTTATTGTGCATTTCTTACAGATTGGTATATTGGATTACAGCTGGATTAAGCAGTGCCTATCGTGGATTTGGATTTGGGCTGACATTTTTCCCAACCTTGGCGATGGTAGCCTACAATTTATACTGCATGTATGAACTGGGACTCGATCACTACTTTATCCCAGCTGAGAATGGAGGGCCCACACGAGCTCCCGCCCCAAGACTGAGATGGTGGGGTCTTGGAGGTTGAATAGTATCAGGGCAAAGAAAAATTACACTGCATTGTGGAAGATTAGACTAGTGTACATTGCAAATGAGTGCAAGGAGAACACTAAAAGGACCACACTGCTTGTGTGGTTTATTGCAGTTTAAAAGCTTCAAGTATCAGACAGGATAAAATCTTGTGATGGTTTTAACAGGAATTTAACATTTCTGGAGTTATGAGTCTAACTACAAAATTATTGAAACTATGATATTGTTCTCTGTTCCACTGCCCTTGTTTAATGTCATCTCACCATAAATGTCTATTACATATTTTTTCAGGTTTGTACAATTAGCTGATACAACTACATCTCAAATCATAGCATAAGAGTCAATTAAGTGTACATTTATGGATATTTATATACAATTGTATTCAATTTTGCTATTAAATTGAGATTGTTTCTCCTATTCTTGATGAACAGTTCGGGAAGCTTGATCCTTACAAAGTTAGCCACACAATTCCTTTTCATTGACCTGCCACATAGTTCTCCATGCCACAGAACTGTGAACTCATTCTGACAGGGAGTCTTTGCTATGAATTACTGTTATATTTCAGATACTATTGAAGAGGTTTCCAAAGCAAAACCACTATAGGTTATTGTGTAACCACAATGATTTAGTGTTTGAGACCTTCTATGTTTATTGTCAATTTGTCTCCTTGCCCGATTCCACAAAGCATAAAGTTGCCTGGTATAGGAACTTTACAATAAAATTTTAAGTACTTAGCCATATGACTGAACATAGGAATAAATTTCCAGTATTTAGTCAAAACTTAATAGGTCAGAAATGTACAATTACACTCAGGAAGCCCTTTATTGTTTAACTGGATTATAAGATCTCAGGGCTATAATTACTGTAAAATCCAGTATATTGGATATACCAGCATAAAAGTACTAGCAGCATTACCCCTGGCTGGTGGAAGTGGTGTAAGTCACCACCAGATATGTATGCTATAAAAACCCACACTGCCCGCAATCTATGCAGATTATATGGTAACAAGAACCACATTTAATGAAGCATAATTCTACCCAGTATTAATGTTTCCTTACTGCAAGAAAGAATACCCAAAGCACCTAAATTACTAACAGCAAACTTTTAAATTCTGGCTAATAGTGGAGTCTTTATTATAGAATAGGATTTACTGAACTCCAGCTGATTCTCATTGAATTTGATGATATCACAGGTTGATTGTTAATTGTATTGCCATGTTGCTTGCCTTTTTCATTGCGTTACTCAGTGCAAAAGTTCAGAACATTTTCTCTTCAGTAACATGATGAGATTGCAAATTGACAATGGAAAATTCACAAGATAAATATGAAGGATGCTGGTCCATCAATTCTGAATTTCCAACATTACAGTATTTTAGGAAGGATTAATATTGATAGTTTATAAGTATGCTATTATAGAGTATGTTTGAGATCTCTGTGCTTATGAAGATATAAATATCAAGCCAAATATATACATACCACGGCACCACTGAGCATTCTTATTAATTGTAATAAAGGTGTTTTTCACATTGGAATTCAAAAGGAAAGCTATCAATACATCAGGCTGGCAATTTTCCAGACTTCTTATAGTCTGAAACCTTTGACACGTACAACACAGTACTAATGCTGAGAAGCACAGATAATTCTAGACAAAAACAAAGAGACCCAGTACACTCGGGATTTAACCAGACTTTCCCATTCACTCCTTGTATGTACAGATCAATCTTCTTTTACCTTGACAGCGAAGCATCGGGCTAAGAAACATGGTAGTGGAGCTGTCAAATCTGGAAAGAGAAATGCAGGGAAACTAAGAAGTGGTGATTATGTCATGCCAAACTTGACTTTATAACCTGGAAGATCACAGAAGGATATTCTGTGGAGGCCTAAAGAGTTGACAGTGTTGTAGTTCTGGAAAACAACCGATTACAACACATCTCCATGCATTGAGTCTTGATTTGAATACAGTAAAGAGGAAGAAGTATTTGTTTAATCATTAACCATGAATATTGTGAATAATTTCATTGAAGACTGTAATATATGCTGATCACCCTTTTCTCCTGGATAATTTGTGTACAGTAGTGAATTGTGTGTTTTATTTTAATATTGACCTAGCTGTAACTTAAAAGAAGTACATTTAAGAATTGAATATTAGTCATTTTATATGAAGTGTTTAGATATGTTTATTTGCATTGGACTTTGACCCATCCATAAAACATGTTGATGAACTAGTTATGTATTTTATCTAATACATCGAAGAATGTAAATATCTAATAAAGCTACTGCGTTGTGAACAGTGCTTTGCACAGCAGTTCATACATGTGGATTCTCACTGTGTATTTGTATATTATAGTCAGAGTAGTAACTAAAAACATAACAAATAAGAACAGAATTAGGCCATTTGGTTAAATGAACTTGCTCCACTATTAAGCATGATCATAATGGAGCTGCCACGGTAATTTTACTTTTCTATTCTGAAATCTCTTTATTAATTGAAAAACTATCAATATCTCTCTCTCATGAATATGTACAGTGCAATGATTTTTTAAAGCATTGCTGCTTATTATATAACTCAGGGGTCACTTGGGACCTAAAACTCTGGCAAAACTGCTGTTGCATTTATCATTCCAGGTTTTTCTCATCCCTGATATGTATGTGGATCCTGAACTTGTTGGGAAAGTGTACGAAAGAAAGAACACCTGGGGGTTTTTGTACAAGGAATGATAAATGCAGTGGGTTGACAATCCACTGTCACATCTGGTGATGGATACAAATCAGGTGGTTTGCTTTACTGTCACTTGAACGGGATTTATGTGGGATGAGATTATCCTGTTGGTTGCAGATGTGCATCTATAGCAAAACGAAGGAAACCAATGGTTAGTGCATGCATCCTGGCAATGGAAAAGTCATTGATTCAGCAAGTAATAGCTCTTTGGAGATTTGGGTTGAGGCACACTGTTTGGGAAAATCAAACAAGTGCAACTGAGTTAGCAATACACTGCTTCTGTGTCAGATGTTTATGATTTCGACTTTCGTACTAGAGACTTGACCACAAAATCTAGGTTCTAATGCAAAGTTGAACGACTGTTACTCTGTCAAAGGTCCCATTAACCGAGCAGCCTTCTTTCAGATGGACGTAAAGTACCCCGTGGCACTATTTCGAAGGAAGATTATCCCTGGTGTAAAGACAAATACTTAATGTCTCTACTAACATCAATAAATCTGCCATGATCACTGTTATTTGTGAGAGCTTGTGTGGAAATGAGCTTCATGGTTCCTATGTTACAACAGTGACTAGACTCAAGCCATTTTGTTAGTTGTAATGCACTTTGGAAACACTTTCTTTATTTCTCGGTCTACATATTACTCTAATGTGTAATGCTGATTTCAGTAGCCTACCTCATTCCTGATGAAGAGCCTTTTGCCCAATATGTTGATTTTCCTGCTCCTCGGATGCTGCCTGACCGGCTATGCTTTTCCAGAACCACTCTAACCTTGACTACGAAGAGTTGCAGCCTGCAGTGCTGACATGCTTCCCCATAGAATTATTCAACAAAAGGATAGTGCTCCGTCAGGCTGATTCTCTGCTGATGTCACTCTACTGAAGTGCAGAAAATCAGTTTCAAACATTGCCCAGCCATAACAATGCACATGTATGTTCTTTTGAAAAGAGCAACTGTCCCTTAAGGGCGGGCCTGCAAACAGTTCAAAGTTAGCACCATCTTGGACATAAGAGGGTCAGAACTAAAGGACGGCTTCCGCCTATGGAAGAAGTTGAAGATGGATATTTAACATCATCTCAGCTTTCACCCGGCTTCCTAATCCTTTGCACTTAGACAATTGCTTCCAATGTATAATGAAGAAAACATGTGGTTTCATTTAAAGGATAAAAACCCAGGAGGACTGCATTTGTGGGCCTGCAGATGTATGCAAGAACAGTGCACTACTGACTGAGTCTTATGCAGTATGTATGCTATTTCTCCAGACAAGCTAATTGCACAAGACCCCACTGTCATTGTGCTGGGATTAGGTTGGGTGCGGCAGGCGGGAAATATTCTTCTCAAAGTTCAACCTCTGACATTTCCTTAGGGTTCAAACTGTTGCATTTCAGTTGTCCTGATAAGCATTCATTTTATCAAAAGCTCAAAAAGTCTGGAGAACCAAAAAAACCCAGAAAATGTCCACCATCTGGAAAACAAATAAAAACTGATAAATGATTTTTTTTTTCTGTCCTCATATTGTGTACCATCATCTCCTTGTCTGAGTGAACTTATTTTGCACTTCCAATACTTCCTGTTTTCTCTTTGGAGTGTGAAGGGAATTTTATTTCTAAATCCATCGACAACTCAGATGGTGTCGGTCATGGTGAGGTGAAAAGGCTTAATGTTTTTGAGTGGTGACCTTTTGTCACAATACCGGATGCTAATGGAGCATTCATCACTGAAGTACTGACCAGCAGCTCTTCAGTTTCCTCTGATTTATCACACTGCCTACAAGGTTTTCTGTCTCTTCTTTGTGGGAAGTTTAGCATTCACAAACATCAGTGTACAGCTGAGGTTGAACAAAAACTTTAAAAAGAGTACTTTGAGGTCTTTAAAAAATGCAATTCTAAGCTGGTGACTTTAAAGATTTCTCTGGGCAGGGAGCATTGGCCACCACTTCAACAACATTCTGAAAATAATCAAGGAGATCTGAAAGTAAAGATCTATCAGATACATTTGGGGATAGCAAATACAACTTCTAAGAGAAGTTGAGGCGTTCTTCCT
Organism: Chiloscyllium plagiosum; assembly: GCF_004010195.1. Classification (NCBI taxonomy): domain Eukaryota; kingdom Metazoa; phylum Chordata; class Chondrichthyes; order Orectolobiformes; family Hemiscylliidae; genus Chiloscyllium; species Chiloscyllium plagiosum. The sequence goes on from NC_057740.1 coordinate 33,060,058, forward strand.
CCAGGCGTGTTGGGTGGAATCCAAGAGAAAGCAAGGACTGCAGATGCTGGAGAGCGGAGTCGAAGTGTGGCACTGGAAAAATCACAAGTCAGGCAGCATCCCAGGAGCAGGAGAATCGAAATTTTAAGCCATTCATCAGGGGTGTGAGTGTGAGTGCGAAAAGGGGTGGGGGTAGGAAGAAGGGAACTTAGATAAATAGGGGGCTGGTATGGGGGAACATAGCTGGGAAGGCGATAGGTAGACACAGGCAGGGGGTGATGGTGATAGGCCAGAAGGGAGGGCAGAGAGAACAGGAGGGACCATTCCATAGGGCAGTGCCAAGTTGGAGGGTTGGATCTGGAATGAAGTTTGGGGAGGGGAGATGAGGAAACTGGTGAAATTGACGTTGATGCCACATAGTGGGAGGGTCCCAAGATAGAAGTTGAGGCGTTCTTCCTCCAGGCGTTCGGTGGCTAGGATTTGGCAGTGGTGGTGGCCCAGGACTTGCATGTCCTTGGTGGAGTGGGAGGGGGGGGGATGTTGAAGTGGTCAGCCACAGGGCAGTGGATTTATTGGGTGCATATATCCCAGAGATGTTCCCAGAATTGTGGTCCTGTCTCCCCACTGTAGAGGAGACCACATCGAGAGTAACAGAAGCATTAGATGAGGTGTTGAATGTGCAGGAAAATCTCTGCTGGAGGTGGAATGATCCTTTGGGGCCTTGGACAGAGCTAGGGGTTTTGGGGGGGGAAAGAAATGGATTTGGGCACAGGTTTTATACCTCCTGTGGTGGCAAGGGAAGGTGCAGGGTGGGGAACCTAACAAGGGAGTCACGGAGGGAATGGTCTCTACGGAATGCTGATAGGGGTGGGGGTGGGAAATGTGTCTCTGTTGGTGGGGACTGATTGTAGATGGCAGAAATGGCAGAGGATAACACACTGTATCTGGAGATTAGTATGGTGGAAGGATACAACCACATTGGGGGGGGGGGGGGGGGGGGAGAAGTGGAGGTGATGCGCTGGAGGGCATTTTTGACCATGGTGAGGGATAATTGCTGTTCTTGAAAATAGGAGGCCATCTGCAATGTCCTGGAGTGGAATGGCTCCTCCTGAGAGCAGATAGGACAGAGGTAGACGAATTAGGAATGAAGGATAGTGTCTTTACCAGCATTGGGTGGGGGGGGTTAGAAATGTTGGTGGAAATGTATTCCAAGTAGCTGTGGCAGTTGGTGGATTTGAAGTAGATGTCCGTGTTGATTTGGTCACCAGAGAGATCTAGGAAGGAGAGGGAGATGTCAGAAATGGTCCAGGTGAATTGGAGATGGAACTGCAAAAGATGCACTATGCCACATATCTGAAGAGGCAGGCATAGCTGGGCCCATGCAGGTGCTTTTCTCCAAGTTGTGGCTCATGATGTGCAAGTGCAGAGTCTATTCAACTGTGGGGCATTAAAAATAAAAAGCTCAAATTCTGCCCTTATGCAATGGGTTCTATTGAAACATGTGCTAACAAATAACCACCTGTCAGTGCTCCTCTCCCTAGCTTCACTGATTCAACACAGACTGTAGTTTAAATCTTCATGGTCCATCAGGCTCAATCTTCCCTTGAAAATTGTATTCACCAAGCCTATAACCCACTGACATCAAAAAGTCTCTCTTTATATTAGATTAGATTTCCTACAGTATGTAAACAGGCCATTCGGCCCAACAATTCCACACCAATTCTCCATAGAGTAACCCATCCAAATTCATTCCCCTATCCTATATTTACCCCTGACTAAGGGGCCTAACACTATGGGCAATTTAGCATGGCCAATTCTCCTGACCTGCACATCTCTGGATTGTGGGAAGTAACCAGAGCACCTGGAGGAAACCCACACAGACACAGGGAGTAAGTGCAAACTCCACACAGACAGACACCCACCCAAGGCTGGGATTAAACCTGGGTCCCTGGCACTGTGAGGCAGCAGTACTAACCACTGTGCCACCCCAGTATTAATCAGTATCAAACAAATACTGCTCACCCTTTCACTCATGTACATTTAAACGAGTTTATACAATGATAATTAAACACATACAAGCCCCTAAAGAATAATTAATTGGCTAAAATTACTGAAATGAACAAAAGGTTTCAGTTTTTTTTCCACTTGAAAGAACATACAAAATCCAACTTATTGGAATGATGGCAATGATGGAATGGAGTGAGATGGGGGAGGTCTCTAATATCAACCATCTGTTGCCCTGGATGTCTACAAATGTGTTCTAACTCTAGGTTAGAAATTGGCCCCACCTTTGCCAACTGACACGGTCTAATGACTTTTTGGGGACTATCATTTTCACTATTTTTCTCCAGTTTTACTCAAATGACAGCAGCTGACCTTCATTCAGCATGTGGCTGCTTGCTGTATAAAGCAGTCCACTTAGAATCAAAGGCTTTATTCTAACAGTTTGCCCGCCAAGTAGCCATGAGATGTACTCAAGTCTGGCTCACTAACTACTTCTGATTTTTAAACCGTTTACTCAGTTAAAATTGTCCCAATCATTTTCAGCCACTGCTGGTTTTATTTCAGGAGTCCCAGAATCTGAAAAATTTTGATTGAATACCAAAAGAGGGAGACACTAAAGTCCAACTAGACATTGGTATGTTGCATAAAACAAGCAATGTGCACACCTCAAATGTATAAAATGAAAAATAAAAGAATGCATATGCAAGAATGATTTATTTTAAAACTGCAAACAGCATTCATTTGCTCAGTTTTCAGTTAGTCCAGCTCAAGTTGGAGAGAACGAGAGAGGGAGGGAGCGAGAGAACGAGAGAGGGAGGGAGAGATTTACAGTTAGAATATCTTTCAAGCAAGTTACTGCTCAAGATTAAAATCTTTCCCTAAGTTATGAAGGCAATCTTACATGGGGAAAACAATAACCAACTTTATTAGTTATGGTTCACACTATTATTTTAAGATGGAATCTGTTGCAATGTGATCGTTTCCCAGGAGACTCACTGGAGAGGGTCCAATTTTCAATGCAGTCTGTTAGCAGCTTCCTGTCGGAAAGCTTTACACAGGCTATGATATCCATCTACAAGTATTAAATGGGGGCGAGAGCGCCAGCGAGTCCAATCGCTGCTGTTTTCAAATGCTGCTCTAAAAAAAAAAATGGAGCAGTGTCAGGTACAGGATCTAAGGTGCAATGTTTAACACTAAACTAGAAAGTGAGTAGTGTCATGTTAGCAGCTGAATCCTCTAAATCTGAAGTGAAATACTATTAAAACAATAAATTGTATTTGCATAGTGTGCATTTAACCTAAATAGACAATAGGTGCAAGAGTAGGCCATTCAGCCCTTCGAGCCTGCACCGCCATTCAATATAATCATGGCTGATCATTTCTAATCAGTATCCTGTTCCTGCCTTATCTCCATAACCCTTGATTCCACTATCTTTGAGAGCTCTATCCAACTCTTTCTTAAATGAATCCAGAGAGTGGGCCTCCACTGCCCTCTGGGGCACAGCATTCCACACAGCCACCACTCTCTGGGTGAAGAAGTTTCTCCTGAGCTCTGTCCTAAATGGTCTACCCCGTATTTTTAAGCTGTGTCCTCTGGTTCGGCACTCACCCATCAGTGGAAATATGTTTCCTACTGCCAGAGAGTGTCCAATCCTTTCATAATCTTATACGTCTCAATCAGATCCCCTCTCAGTCTTCTAAACTCAAGGGTATACAAGCCCAGTCGCTTCAGTCTTTCAATGTAAGGTAATCCTGCCATTCCAGGAATTGACCTCGTGAATCTACGCTGCACTCCCTCAATAGCCAGAATGTCTTTTCTCAAATTTGGAGACCAGAACTGCACACAGTACTCCAGGTGTGGTCTCACCAGGGCCCTGTACAGCTGCAGAAGCACCTCTTTGCTTCTATACTCAATTCCTCTTGTTATGAAGGCCAGCATGCTATTAGCCTTCTTCTCTACCTGCTGTACCTGCATGCTTGCCTTCATTGACTGGTGTACAAGAACATGTACACCAGTCAATGGCACATAAGTACTTCACCAGTCAATGGCACATAAGCAATCAAAATTTGAAATGTTAAAAAAAAGGAAATGAGGTAGGTTTGGGCCTTAAAGAGAGAGAGAGTGGGAGTGTAAGTGCTCCACAATTCAAGATCCAGTTGGTCTGTTTATTCCATAATCCTACCTGTTCCAGATAACCATTCACTCCCTGCTCATCAAGAATATTTAAAACAATGTGGATTCAAGATTTTACTTTTGAGGAAGAAAATTCCAAAAAGAACAAAACAAACATTTTTCCTCATCTGTCTTAAATGGGCAATCCCTTATTTTGAAAGGGAGAGCTCCAGTTCTATATCCTTTCTACATTCACATTGTAAGATTCTGAGAGATGTTGACATTTTTTGACCAAGTCACATCTTCTAAACTCCAGCAGATGCAAGTCTACTATTTTCAACCTTGCTTCAAAGGGCAACTCATTCATTCCAGGTACTCATCTAGTAAATCTTCTCTGAACTGTTTCCAACATGTTTATGTCCTTTTGTAAAATATGGAGACCAAAACAGCACACCATACTCTAGCTGTGGTCTCACCAATGCCCCATATAACTGGGTCATAACCTCCAGACTTCTGAACATTTAAGATTCAGAGTTTTGGGCCTAGATGGTTTAACAAACAGGTTAATTCCTATACTGAAGTAGTTGGAAAAATAATTCTGCACTAAGTATTGGGTGAGGTCAACCTTTTGGTCTTCACTAGAGTAGCTATAGCAACCTTTTTGTTCCCCCCCCCCCCATGGATTTCTGTAACTCTTCCTGCAAAATTAAAGCAGGAACACAATAGCTGTAAGATCCAAAAACTCTAACGAGCCAGCACAATACCACATGACCAACAGCCAAGAAGAGTTCAAGTAGCAACATGCTTGACGAGGGATATGTACAAAAGTTTCTTTAACTGCTAGTTATCGGTTTGTCTGTTAAATTAACCTGCCTGAGCTAAAAGTTGAACCTACACTAATTACCAGTCCATTAAGAACTTAGTAACTCATAATTGAAGCCACCACAAAAATATGACAATGACCCAAGCATTAAAAAAAGCTTAAAGAAATTCTCCATCTAATTGATTGATGCTACTACTATAGCATGGTGTAATGTTTTGGCTGTTAATTATATCTTTACTTGTGCTCAAACTCCATTCCTTCCACATTGTGCACACCACCTCGTAAAGGGATAGTAATTCAGGCTGCACAGTTTCTTGTGTTCTAATTTTGTCAATGAGATGAATAGGAGTTAGGTTGTTGCTTAGTTTCTGAATTGCTGTGCTGAAGTACCTCTAGACTTAACTATTTTGCATCTGACCCAGATTTGACAGCGGATCTGTTATTCTCCATAGTTGATGTCTACTTCCTCTTGCATTTATTGTAGTTCAGTGAAACTGGAGTCTGATCCTAATTTCTATTACACTCTTGGGCCAAATAGTTTTCTCCAGAAGGAAATAAAACCTTTGCACATTTCTGTTATCAGCATTCAGTGGAAGGTGATCTGTATGGGTCTTCTGCAAAATTTCTAACAGTTCAGATTTAAATCATCTCTTCACAGATTCAGACCACAATATTTCCTACCAATTGTCCATTTTTGGTTGCTTCCGTTAGTCTGTACTTTATCCAGTGCCCATTGTGATTAAACTAAAGTTTTGTTTTATATCTAATGAAGATTGACTTTTTTTAAAAAAAAGTATTACTTTTTAAAGATGAGTAAAATCAGAATTACTAAGTCTGTGAAAGGTTCTCTTTTCTTCATTTCAAGGAGCTGACAGACATTTTAAAATGCCATTGTTCATTTACACAAAGTGAAAGTTGGCTAGCTTCCTCACCTTTTTACAGATGGTAAAATTGAATACTTGCTGTTTACTGGCCAGTCACTTTAAAATGTTAACCATGTTTTTATTAGAAAGTGGCAAGCTGCCTACCATTGAACTAAAGAGCCCCAGTAATTTAAATTAGGCAATATACTGGAGTTGAAAATAGTCTGTTAACAGATAAAATAACAGTTTCAAAAATTGACATACATCCATAATGTGAAGTTTCATAATATATTATTAGAGAACTTCGATTCTGAAGAAGTGGAGATCATAATGTATCTGGATTAGTGATTCAGAACCCCAGGCTAACATTGTGGCCCTGTTGACATTGTAAAATCCTCCTTACCACATCCTGGAGATTGTGTCAAAATTGGGAGAGCTGTCCCACTAATCAAGCAACTGTGTGACATGGTCTATAAAGTATGATTCCACATATGACTATGCTCCATACACTACAACTGCCACTGGAAGTGTCCTATCCCTAAAGCAGGACAGACCAATTAGAGGTGTTGAACATTGGTATGGTCATGAAGAGTTACCCTGAGTGTCTTCAGCACCAACTTCAAACCCTCTGAAAACCCAGCTTCAATTAAAGTGTGGAAAAGAAAATCTCTACTACCAACCAAAACATCAGTACTTCCCCATGTTGAACGCCATTGGAGGAGGGACTGATAGTTGCAATGACAGAACATGCTGAGTGGAGGACTTCAACATGCAAAGAGTACCATGTCTGCCCAAACACTTAAAAATAAGGATGTAGCTGATAGACCAGGTGGATAGTGAGGGAGCTTTATAAGAGGAAAGAATCCACTTGACTTTGCTGTCACCAATCTACCCGTCAGATGCATCCATCCATGAAATACTGGGAGGGGGGGACCTCTGCACAGTTTTTGTGGAGACTAAATTTAATCTCCACATTCAGGATATTATGTTGTGTAGCAATGTCACATTGCTAAATGGGACAAACTTCAAACAGATCCAGCAACTCAACCGACATCCAAGAGATTCTGGTGGGTTGACAGCAGAACTGTACTTAACCACAAGTTATAACTAAAAATGACCCAACATATCTACTCTCTCATTACCATGAAGCCAGGAAATCAACTCCAATTCAAATGAATAGTGCAGGACGCATGCCTGGAGAAGAACCAAAAGAAAGTAGTGTCAACCTGAAGCTGCTACAAAAGGAATGGTTGTATGTCCAAGAGTGGAATAAGCAAGTGAGAGAAAGGAGGAGTTAGCAATCCTGCAACCAAGAGATCAGAACTAAGCTCTGCAGTCCTGCCACACAGTCATGAATGGCAGTGCACAATTAAACTACGAGGACAGAGGCTCCACAAATGTCCCCATCCTCAAGCTGGGGAGCCATGCACACCACAACAACCAACAAGACTGAAATATTTGCATCAATCTTCAGCCAGAAGTGCTACACAGATAATCCATCTCAGGGGTTCCAATACAAATGTCAGTCTTCAATGAATTTATTGCAGTACACCTAATAGAAAAATGGCTAAAGACACTGGATATTTCAAATGTGATGGGCCCTAACATTCCAGTAATAGTCATGAAGATTTATGCTCCAGAATGTGCAGTGTCCCTAACCATATTATTCCAGTATGGCTATTACATTGGCATCTACTTGACAATGTGAGAAATTGTCCAGGTATGTCTGGAGCACAAAAATAAAAAGCAGGAAAATTTCAACCCAGCCAACCACCACCCTGCAGTCTACTCTAGATAAATGTGACAGAATGGGTTATTAATAGCATTATTGTTATAAAGCAGCACTTGCAAAGGAATAAATTGCTAACAGGCCATTTGGGCACCATCCGCACAACCCAGGGCCTGACCTCATTACAGGCTAAGCTCCACATCAGAGCCAAGAAGTGGCGCAAGTGATGGCCCTTGACACTAGGCAGTATTAGACATTTTTTTAAAAAGTGGGATGTGGATGTCACTGGTTGGCCAGCACATTGCCCATCCCTAGTTGCCCGAGAAAGTGAGTGGTTAACTGTCTCCAGCTACTGCAGTCCACCTACTGCGGGTTGACCGACAATGCCATTAGGGAAGGAATTCCTGGATTTTGATTTGGTTACAGCAAAGAAAGACCATTGTTAAGTGGACTGGAGGAGAAGGTGAAAGTGATGATCACAAGCATCTGTTCTTGTCCTTCCAGATCGAAGGGGTCATAGATTTGGAAGATGCTGTCGAAGGATCTTTAATAAATTGAGTGGTGGCAAGGAGGAGTCATCTGGAATCAACAGGAATTGGGGGAAAACCCTTTGCTGGTTGGAGTCATACCTAGCATGCAAAAGAAAGATGGTTGTGGATATTGGCGATCAAACATCTCAATCCCAGGACATGAATGTAGGAGTTCCTCAGAGGTATCCTCAGCCCAAACATCAGCTCCTTCATCAATGCCTTACCCTCCGTCAAAGATCAGAAGTGGAGATGTTTTCTGGTGGTTGAGCAACAGTCAGCATCATCTGTACTCCTCAGATACCAAAGCAGTCCACAAACATATGCTGCAAGACTTTGACAACAGGACTGGCCACAATCAGTAATAGGTAACATTCATGCCACATGAGTACTAGGTAATGACCATTTCCAGAGCAAATAATCTAACCATTGTCTCTTGACATTAAATGGCATTACTGTTGAACTCCCACTATCAAATTTCTGGCAGTTAACACTGACCAGTCTTAGTGCTACAATAGAACATAGAACAATACCGCACAGAACAGGCCCTTCAGCCCTCAAATGTTGCGCTGACCTGTGAACTATTCTAAGCTCATCTCCCTACACTATCCCATCATCCATGTGCTCATCCAAGGATGGTTTAAATCTCCCTAATATGGCTGAGTTAACTACATTGGCACATAGGACATTCCACACCCTTACCACTCCAAGTAAAAAACCTGCCTTTGACATCTGTCAGAAATCTATCACCCCTCAATTTGTAGCTATGCCCCCTCGTACGAACTGATGTCATCATCCTCGGAAAAAAAGACTTTCACTGTCTATCCTATCTAATCCTCGGATCATCTTGTATGTTTTTAATCAAATCCCCTCTTAGCCTATTTCTTTCCAATGAGAACAGACCCAAAACCATGTTGACTATCTCTAGCCTTTCCTCATAAGACCTTCCCTCCAGACCTGGCAACATCCTGGTAAATCTCCTCTGCACCTTTTCCAATGCTTCCACATCGTTCCTGAAATATAGCAACCAGAACTATACACAATATTCCAAGCGCAGCTGTACTAGCTTTTTGTATAGTTGCAGCATGACATTGCAGCTCTGGAACTCAATCCCTCTACGAATGAAACCTAACACTGTGCCTTCTTAACAGCACTATCAGCCTGGGTGGCAACTTACAGGGATCTGTGTACATGAACTCCAAGATCCCTCTGCACAAACTACCAAGAATGTTTCCATTGACCCAGTACTCTGCCTTCCTGTTATACTTCCCAAAGTGCATCACCTCACATTTAGTTGCATTGAACTCCATTTGCCACCCCTCAGCCCAATTCTGCAGTTTATCCAAGTCCCCCTGCAATATTCTTCCACACTGTCCACTACTCCACTGACTTTAATATTATCTGCAATTTACTAATCCATCCACCTATGCCTGCATCCAAATCATTTATAAAAATGACAAACAGCAGTGGTCCCAAAACCGATCCTTGTGGCACGCCACTAGTAACCAGACTCCAGGCTGAGTATCTTCCATCAACCACCACTCGCTGCCTTCTTTCAGAAAGCCAGTTTCTAATCCAAACTGCTAAATCACCCTCAATTCCATGCCTCTGCATTTTCTCCAAGAGCCTATGTGGAACCTTATCAAGGGCATTACTGAAGTCCATGTACTCCACATCAACTGCTCTACCCTCATCTACATGCTTAGTCAGCTTCTCAAAAAACTCAATGGAGGTTTGAGACACATGACCTGCCCTTGACAAAACCATGTTGACTATCTGAAATCAAATTGTTGCTTGCTAGATGATTATAAATCATATCTCTTATAATCCTTTCCAAAACCTTTCCTACAACAGAAATAAGGCTCACTGGTCTATAATTACCTGGGTTATCTCTACAGCCCTTCTTGAACATGGGCACAACATTCATAATCCTCCAGTCCTCTGGTACTCAACCAGTAGACAATGACGACTTAAATATTAAGCCAAAGGCTCTGCTATCTCCTCCCTAGCCTCCCAGAGAATTCACTGATAAATCCCATCCGGCCCAGGGACTGGTCTACTTTCACTCCTAGAATTGATAACACCTCTTTGTAGCTAACCTTGATCCTTTCTAGTCTAATAGCTCCTATCTCATTCTTCTCCTCTACAATATTCTCCTTTTCCTGAGTAAAAACCAATGAGAAATGTTTGTTTAGCACCTCTCCAATCTCCACAGGGTCCACACTCAGCTTCCCACTTTTGTCTTTGGCCCTATTCCTACCCTAGTCATCTTTTTATTCCTCACATACCTATAGAAAGCTTTAGGCTTCTCCTTTATTCTAAAGACTGCTCGTGTCCTCTCTTTGCTCTTCTTTACTCTCTCTTTAAAATCCTTCCTAGCTGATATGTAAATCTCCATCGCCTCACCTGAACAGTCTTCTCATCAACACAAGCTTCCGTCTTCCACTTAACAAGAGATGCAATTTCTGTAGTAAACCACGGTTCCCTTACCTTATCACTTCCTGCCTGCCTGACAGGGACATACCTATCAAGGACACGCAATATCTGTTCCTTAAACCAGCTCCACATTTCTATTGTCTGCATTTTGCTACCTGATTCTGTGCATCCTAATCGCATTATAATTGCCCTTGCCCCATCGATAACTCTTGACCTGTGGCATGTACCTATCCCTTTCCATCACTAAACTAAACATAACTGAATTATGGTCACTCTCTCTCCAAAGTGCTCATCTACAACTAAATCAAACACCTGGCCTGGTTCATTACCAAGCATCAGATCCAGAGTGACCTCCCCTCTTGTCGGCCCTTCGACATACTGTCAGGAAACCCTCCTGTACACATTGGACAAAAACTGATCCATCCAACGTACTAGAGTTATAGCATTTCCAGTCAGTCAATGTTGGGGAAATTAAAGTCCCCCATAATGACCACCCAATCCTCCCCACCTCCTTGGAACTCTGCGGAGGCCTATATAAAAAAAAACTTGACGCAGTGTGACCTCTCCTCTCCGGTTTCCAACCTCAGCCCACACCACCTCAGTAAACACGTCTAGTCAAAAGTTCTTTCAGCCACCGTTACACTATCTTTGACTAACAAGGCCACACCACCTCGCCTGTTCTTAATGAAAGACTTAAACTCTGGAACCTGCAAAGTCCATTCCTGACCCTGGTCTATCCATGTCTCTGAAATGACCACAACATCAAAGTCCCAGGTATGCTGCAAGCTCCCCTGCCTTATTTCGGATACTTCTGGTGTTGAGGTAGACACCAGCTTGCTGTCTGCTAGCACATTCCTGTGACCATGAAATCCTGTCCATGTCCTCCCTACTCTGATCCTCCTGTGCACTGGAGTTACAGGACAGGTTCCCATCCCCCTGCTGAGCTAGTTTAAACCCACTCAAATAGCACCAGCAAGTTTCCCACCCAGGATATTAGTACTCCTCTGGTTCAGGTGAAGACCATCCTGCTTGTATTGGTCCCACCTTCTCCAGAATGAGCCCCAATTATTCAAGTACCTGAAACCCTCCCTCCTGCACCATCCTTGCAGCCATGTGTTCAGCTGATATCTCTCCTTACTCCTTGCCTCACTATCACGTGGCATGGGTAATAAAACAGAGATAACAACTCTTTGTTCTAGCTCTCAGCTTCCACCCTAGCTCCCTGAAATCCCTATCCCTCTTTCTACCTATGTTGCTGGTACCTACGTGGACCACGACCTGGGGATGGTCACCCTCTCCCTTCAGGACCCCAAAAGATACGATCCCAGACATCACAGACCCTGGCACCTGGGAATCAACACCAACTGAGTCCCATTCGCTCCCAAACCTTCTATCTGACCCTATAACTATTGAGTTACAAAATGACTAACACACACCTTTCCCTCCTTCCCTTCTGTGCAACAGGGACAGGCTCTGTGCCAGAGACTTGGGCCTACTGCATACCCTTGGTAAGTCGTCCCCCCAACTGTATCCAAAACTATATAGATGTTTTTCAGGGGAACAACCACAGGGGATCCCTCCGCTGACTTTTTTCCTCCTTCGAACCAAGCTTTCTTCGTGCCTAGGAGGCATTGCTTCCCTGTAACTTATCTATCACAGCTTCTGCCTCCAGATTGATTTGAAGTTCATCCAGCTCCTACTCCAGTTCCCTAACACTATCTTGAAGGAGAGAGAGTTGGGTGCACTTCCTGCAGATGTACTTGGATGGGATACTAATGGCATCCCTCACCTCACATCATGCAGGAGCAACATTCCTCTCCCTGGACTGCCATCCCAGCTAGTCCCCTTATCAGAAAGTTTAAAAAAAAAAAGGCTTATCTGATTTGTCCCTGCTCTTTAAGGTTAAAGGAGGTGGTTGGGTGGGAGGCTCTACAAAAGGTAGGGTCTCAGATTTAGAAAACACTCACTTATATAGCTGGATGGAAAAAAAAATCCCTCCTTTCCCAGAAACCTCTGCTCTGATGCCAAATATAAAAACTCAAATCAGTGACTCACCGCTCCCGACAGGCCCCTGATCCATGCTCCTGTACTTCCAGCTGCTGCTGAAAAACAAAAGTTAGCTAGGAATTCTACAGAGTAATTCACCACCTGTCTCCCAAATGCCCATCCATCATCTATAACGATACAAATCAGGAATATCCCATCACACTCCCCACTTGCATGCATAAGTGCAGCTCCAACACTACTCCAGAAGCTTGACACCATCAGGACAAAGGCAACTTGTTTGATCTTCAACCTTCACTCTTCACTGTTGAAACAATGGCAGTGTGGGTACCATCTACAAGATACATTACAGAAGCTCATTAAGACTTCCCTCAGTCTGCATGAACTTGGTTTTGTGCTCTGTCTTTAAAAACTCCAAAGCAATTATTCTCCAAAATGTCTTGCTGGCCATTTTTAGCTAGGAGCAGCTGTGTTGAACTCACTTTGTTTGTTTTAAGAAAAAGAAACAAAGTTACAGCTGCAAAGAACTAAAACTGAAATTCAGACAGTCAGCTGTGGTTAGTAGCAGTGTCAAAGCTGTCAGAATGATGGGAAAAGTCCCAAGGTGCTTTGAAGTTTGTGGGAAGAGTTGTTGAGGAGTGAGCTGTGGAGATCCAAGACGATGACATCCTACAAAAAAGGTGTTGAAGACCCGTATCTGTCAATATAGCATTTACCACTCTTTCAAATTTGTCTGAAGAAAATGCTGGATACCTCAAGATCCCACTAGTGACACACATGCATGTGCAGATTTCATTTCACAGAAAATTCAGTATGGTTAAACAAAGCTACCTTTGCAGTCTGAACACAATTGAGAAAACAAATCCGTACCTATAGTAGTGACAAAACAACATATTTCTTAAATGATAGCTGGAGAAAAGTACAGTTAAAGATGCATCATATACAGAAATTCTAGTACATCAATATCTCCTCCCAGTGGAGTATGTTTAAAAATTGCATAATTTTTAAACATACTACAAACACTTGTGCCACTATAGAGACAAAAGTGCCAAATTATAACAACCCACAGGGCAAAATGGGGTTGGTCAGAGTTCAAAGGTAGAGTAAAAAATTGACTGAGGCACAACTTGGACATCCAATTAAAACCTCTTCTTCACTGAACTGCTCAGATTGCTACTGGGGATAAAGGCTGCTGTCAGTTGGAGTGTATAGCTTTTTGTTTTGTTCTGCAAAAATCAGCTGATTCTACCTATAAAATAGAAATCTTCATCATAAAGCCACTATAGACTTCAATCACATGCAATATTCAGCTGCCCTTGGGTAATAGGGCCTCATCTGAAAAAATGCTTGCATTTATATAGTAACTTTCATTAACACAGGACATAAAAGGAACGTTGCAACCAATGATTACTTTTTTTAAAAATAGAAGGCAGGATTGACTTTATAATGGCATACCTTACAGCCAGTTAAATGCTCAGAGGGATTTAATAGGTTCAGGGCAAGACTTTTGCCTCTGATGGGGGAGCGGAAGTCCCAGCTCTGAAAGTTGCAAGATGATCAACTAGCAAACAGTTCTGCTCCCAGGAGCACCACAGGTAATAGTGACCAATGTTGAGACTGCACCCAGTTCTCAACAATGGGAAGTCAGAGCCAGATGGGGAGGCAAGTTAGCCTCAACAATGGGGGAGAAATTAAAAAAAAAGGGCACAGTGAGGGCTGAGGGTCTGCACAGAGCGATAAGTAAAAAAGAGAAACCTGGAGGCATTGGGGTGGGGTGGGGGAGGAGGGGATGTCATATTTTTGATGGGTGCCCTCAGAACATCCTCCATTCCACCTATAGAATTGCAGAGAGCTTTGGACAGCTTCATAGCATTACACCCAAATCTACACCTCCATCCACCAAACTCCATCTGGGTGGAACACCAAATTCTGCCAGTTGTTTCTTTTGTAATGTAGAAAAGATGGTCAAAAATTTGCAGACAGCAAGCTCCCACATACAGCAATGTGGCAGCGACTAGATACTCTTGCGATGAAAACAAGATACTGCAAATGCAGGAATTTACATGGAGAAAGTAATGAAGACTTCATTAGGGGTCATATCTTGGGGACAGTCCATATCACTGTAGAGGTGGACATATGAGAATGTATGAAGGTGAATAAATCTCCAGGTTCTGACCAGATATATCCAAGAACACTAAAGAGGCTAGAGAGAGAATTGCAGGGTCCTGGCTGATATGTTTGCATCATTGGCTACAGGTGAGGTCCCAGAAGACTAATGTCGTGCCGTATTCAAGGAGATCCACAACGGGAGGCCTAGAATTATAGACCAATACGCCTAACAGCTGTGGGAGGGCGAGAGGGCGAGAGAGGGGGCGAGAGAGGGGGCGAGAGAG
>NC_057740.1:33076164-33182110 GCF_004010195.1 Chiloscyllium plagiosum
GAGAGCGAGAGCGAGAGAGAGCGAGAGAGAGCGAGAGCGAGCGAGAGCGAGAGAGGGCGAGAGCGAGAGAGGGAGAGAGAGAGAGAGGGCGAGAGCGAGAGCGAGAGCGAGAGAGAGAGAGAGAGAGGGCGAGAGAGAGAGAGAGGGAACCTTAAGTTCGTTAGAGTTGTTTGATGAAGTGACCAGGAAGGTTGATGAAGGCAGGGAAGTAGACAAAAGGACTTTGATAAGGTTCCACATAGTAAGATGTTCTGGAAGGGCAGATCGCATGGCATCCAGGGGGAGCTGCCAAATTGGATACACAATTGGCTTGATAGTAGGAAGCAGAGGGTAATAATGGAAGGATACTTATTGGATTGAGGCCTGTGACTAGTGGTGTGCCTCGGGGCTATGCTGAGCCCATTGCTGTTTGTTATCTATATCAATGATTTGGTTGAGAATGTGCAAGATATGATTATGAAGTTTGCAAATGACACTAAAATAGGCAGTATTGTGGACAGTGAGCCAGAAATTACACCATACCTTGATCAGCTGAGGACTTGGGCTCAGAAATGACAAATGGAGTTTAATATACATTAAAAAAGTGTGAGGTCTTGCATTTTGCAAAGTCAAATCAAGGCAGAAGTTTCATGATGAATGGTAGGGCCTTATAAAAGGAGTGTAGTAGAAGAGGGACCTTGGAGTTAAGGTGCACAGTTCTCTGAAAGTGGAGTTACAGGTCGACAGAGCAGTGAAGGCAGCTTTTGGCACACTGGCCTTCGTCAGGGCATTGAGTATAGAAGTCAAGAAGTTATATTGCAGTTGTGCAGGATGTAGGCAAGGCCACACTTGGAGTATTGTGTTCAGTTGTGATCACTTTGCTATGGGAACGATACTAAATTGGAACAAGTGCAAAAAGAAATTTACAAGGACATTGCCAGGACTCAACAGTCTGAGTCGAGAGGTTGGACAAGCTAGGATGTTTTTCTTTAGACTGAGGGATCTCAGAGGTGTAGAAGATCATGAGAGGCATGGTTAGGGTAAATGCACTCATTCTTTTCTACTCTCTTCTCCCCCCCCCCCCCCAAGAGTTGGGGAATAAAAGAACAACAGTTTAAAGGTTAGAGGGGAAGGAATAAAAGGGAACCCGAGGAGTAACTTCTGTGGTTTTTATTTTTACACCGTGTTATGCATATGGAGCGAGCTGCCAGCGGGAGTGGTTGAGTTGAGTACATTAAACAACATTTGGACAAATACATGGATAGAAAAAAGGTTTAGAAGGATATGGGCCAAGTGCAGGGAAATGGGGTTAGTGTGGATGGATTGGCATGGACCAGTTTGGGCCAAAGGGCCTGTCTCCAAGCTGTAGGACTCAGTCCTAGGACACTACTGGCAATAAATTACTAGCTAGTCTCTACTCATCCTTGAGGAGGTGGGCTGCTTTCTTGAACAACTGCAGTCCTTTAACAGTAGGTAGACCCATAATACTGTTAGGGAGACAATTACAAGATTTTATTCCAGCAACACTGAAGGAACAGTGATGTATTTCCCAGTCAGGATGGAGTGTGGCTTGTAGGGGAAATTGCAGGTGCTAGCATTCCCATGTATCTGCTACTCTTGTCCTTCTAGATGGAATTATTGTAGGTTGGGAAGGTGCTGTCTGAGAATCTTTGAATTTCTGCAGTACATCTTGCAGACAGCACATACTGCATGGACTGGTAGGACAGAAGGGTCTATTTCCACGCTGTACGACTATGCTGCTACTGGTGGTGGAAGGAGTGAATATTTTTGTGGATGTGGTGCCAGTCAAGCAGGCTACTTTATACTGGATGGTGTCAAGCTACTCTAGTGTTGGTGGAGCTACACTCACTCATCTAAGCAAGAAGATAGCATTCAATCAATCATACTCCTGACTGGTGCTTTGTAGATGGTGGACAGGGTTTGGGGAGTCACGTGGTGAGTTATTCACTGCAGTCTAGTCTCTGACCGGCTCTTGCAGCCAGTTCAGTTAAGTTTCTGGTCAATGACAACCTCTAGGATATTGATAATGGGGATTCAGTGACAGTTATACCAATTAATGTCAAGAAGCAATGGTTAGATCATCCTACTGTAGACACAGTCATTGGAACCACACAAATGCCAGGCAATTTTACTTGCCATTTTTCAATCCAAGCCTGGAGACTGTCCAGGTCTTGTTCCAGCTGAAACAAGAGAAAAAAAAAACACCAATCCAGAGCAACTCACCATGTCTAGCAGTATCTGCAGAGAGAAAAACAAAGTTTAGAATCTAGTATAAGTCTTCAGAATATTTCTTGCAATGTTGTTTGATGAATAAACATTGACTAAACAAACAGGATTAAATTGCCATCTCTTTATCAAGTAGTGCTGCAGGTCCTTTGCAACCCAAGAGGGCAAATAGGGATTTAGCTTACTGCATCTGAAAGATTGCACCTCAGATCACGGAGCACTTCCTCAGTTCGACAATGAAGTGGTAGCCTAGATTTTTATGCTCAAATCTCAGGAGCAGAATTTGAATCCATTAATCTTCACTACCAAATTGAGGCACAAGTGTTACTATAAATGTGAGCAATGAACTTAAGACTGCAATAACATGAATTCTCCTAAAAGAGAGTGTAAATAATGCTGTATAGAATTATCATATGTACCAAAGTGTACTAAAGCAAATTAATGACAATAAATGAAAGTCGAAGGAAAACATTGGAGATTAAGAGCTTATGAGGGATGACAAGACAAGGAAAGATAGAGATGTGAATCCAAACTGAGAAACAATGCCACAGAACAAAGCTATAGGAATGCATAGTTAGGTTTAAAAAAAAATATCACCAAATGGGATTTATGGGACACCATTGGACCTTAGAGGATAACTTATGTGCAGCCGTTCGAACAATTTAGTAGCTTCATTCTCCATTCATTGACTCACTGCTGAGACTACAGAATAAGGAGTTTGTTGCCAACTAAATTAAAAAAGATGTTTTTATAGCATAGTGATAGATGTTATAGAATCCACTGAGACCTAAATCTGCTGCACATTCTAATGGTTTCCTCAACCCCAGTTATATCAACCACTGAATCTCACCTTGGAGACCTTCCAACTGCTGAGCAGGGAGTAGAAGCACATGAAAAACTAATTAGACCAGAATTCTAAAAACTCAGCCCAAAATGATTTTAATTCCCTTTCTTAATCTTTTATAATAGCTATGCTACAATCATCCCTCAGTTGTATAGAAAGATGATAATCTTAAATTACGTAGTTGCCCTCAATTGTTTTAGTCATGTAATAGGGCAAGGATTAATCTCACTCTTCCTTTCTTAAATAAATGGCAAGCTGAAAAACAGAGCACTGAGCAGATTGGACACGATCATCCAGTCAACAGCTGGTGCACAGGCCTGAGATTCACCCTACAGCACCAAATGAGTAGCCTGAAAATGCATTTACCAGCCATGATGAATAACCTAACCTCACTGGCCCGAAACCACAGATTGTGTATTAAAGCAAGCCCGAAAGGCCAATTTTACTGAAGAGTGCAATATCATACTGTTTGCTGAAATGGAGATTCAGTCTGAAATTTCAATGTGCTACTTCTGCATCAAAATATGGTAGATAAACTTGATTACACTATGCAAACTTCCTAATGTGAAATGTTTATTAAAAATAGATGCAAAGTGAAGAAACCGAGGTGCTAGGTAAAAGCTAAGAGAATATCATGTGCTCGGTGTTAGTACGATCAGTCCATGACCCTTCAGCGGAGACAAGTCATAGGATGCTCATTAATTGCTGATAATTTTAATTGCCCTACATGAACTCTGCAGGGACCAAAATCAGATTTCAAACTTGGGCAAAAGACACGTTGGAGCGCAAGCATTGCACATGACTTGACATATCTTAAAAGCGGAGATGATTAGATTACTTAGTGTGGAACAGACCCTGCGGCCCAACAAGTCCACACCAACCTGCCGAAGCGCAACCCACCCAGACCCATTCCCCTACATTTACTTCTTCACCTAACACTACGGGCAATTTAGTGTGGCCAATTCACCTAACCTGCACATATTTGGACTTTGGGAGGAAACTGGAGCACCCGGAGGAAACCCACACAGACACTGGGAGAATGTGCAAACTTCACACAGGCAGACAGTTGCCTGAGGCAGGAATTGAACCTGGGTCTCTAGCGCTGAGAAGCAGCAGTGCTAACCACTGTGCCACCGTGCTGCCCAAAACAGAAGAGAAGTTGGGCAATGAGGTGCAGTTATGCACCAGGGAAAGTGATCTTAGTGATGGTGCAAACGCCATCAAAAATTCATCCCTGGATCTAAGTGCAAATAAAAAAAAAAGTTGCAAGCAGACATTTTAATCTCAATTTGTTGACCAAGTCAGAGATGGAGCCAATATGGAGTTGGGGAGTAGAGTTTGGAGAGGGATCACAAACAATGGTTTTGGTCTTCCTGATATTTAAGGGGAGAAAATTTCAGCTCATCTAATACTGGACGCCATGTACTTAGTCGGAGGCTTCACAAACAGAAGAGGAGTTGAGAAAGGTGGTAGTGTGAGAAAGAGGCGAGTGCCAAATTCATACATTGCAATATTTTGACAAGAAACAATACAGCCAAATACCAGTTAAAACTTAATCTCAGCTGATAGAATGGTTTCCATGCCACTGCCTTAAGTAACTTGATTAAAAGTAGCTGTCCCAACGCAATGAAAATGGTTACCAGGTAACAGTACAACTCAACAATTTCATAATGAAGAGCTGTCGTAACAGAAGTGTTCCTTTAATTTTGAACGTGCACACTCAAGGCAAGGCAATGCTGGGGAGCAGGACATATTTTCTGCTTTAGGTTTTGGTCATAAAACATATTTAAGTCAGGTATAGCGCAGCAAAACAGTGCAGTTTCACTTCGTTCAAAACCTCTGGAATCTTGGTCCTCCCCAGTGAAGTTTGAATAAATACTCCTTTAAAACGGCCCTTGGACAATAACACCAACAATAGCTGTCTTAGTGGGAGGGCAAGTATCCTCAATTAGGAGGGCAAAAGAACAATCATGAGTATCCAAGACATACACATGCTAAATATGTCATGATCGTTTCACAACACCTGAGAACATTGAGACTTCTTCAGAATGCCCAAAACAGGTGCTCTAAGACACATGCAGACTATTGAAAACATTTGATAACCTCAATGCATCCAATGTCATTATTAAATGTCAACACATGGAAAGCAGATGCCCAATTGTGACCAAAATAGCAATCCATCAAAAAAAAAAGTGGTTCAACATTCTGTAGTGAACAAAAGCAGCTACTGAGAGGAAATGACAAGAGAGGAGGCAGCTGCTCACGTCAAATAATTTGTTATGACCTCGATCAGCTAAAAACTGACATCTTCACTGTGGGAGAATCTGCAAGGCTAAGATGAGGCTCAAAAGCCACCTGTGAATGCTCAATCAAATGCAGACCTCAGCTGCATCAACCAAGCACAAAAAATTCTCAATGACAGATTTCCAATAAAACAGAATACAGCGAGAATGAGAGAATAAGTCAGCTTTCATTCAAAAAGAATGAAAGACCCTTGTCCTATCAGTTTAGGTAATCTCAACCGGTTATCTACTGACTGAACCCATTGTATCCAAACTGGTCATCAGAAGCTATGAATTGGTAATAATAATAATACAAATTCTGGAGGTGAATGGGATAAAGGAGTAGACCATTCCATCCCCTGAAGCTTGCTCCATGATTCGATAATATTGGACCAGGTACTTAATTCCACTTCCCTGCCGGTCTCCTGCCCCCTATAATTCTGGACTCCATTGATGATCAGAAATCCAACTAAGTCTTAAAAATATTAAATGATCCAGCCTTCATAGTTCTGTGGAAGGATAACAAATCTTCAGAACACACTTCGCATTCATTTTAGATGGAGGGACATTTCCAAACTGTCCCTGTAGTCTGGATTCCCCCAAATTATTAAAAAACATTATATAATAGGCAACAGCCAAACTATTATTAAACTGCATGATTTAATGGGCATTTATACACTCCAAAAATTAGTGACTTTAAAATTATAAAACCACACTTGTTTGATGAAACATCACATCTCATTTGTGACATAATTCTTATTCCCAATTGAAATCCATCATGAACAATATCAAGGAATAAAAGGAAAAAGATAATAAATGTTTTTGGTTTAAACCCCTCACGAGAGGGGGCATCCCTGCAGATCTCGTCTAGCGAGGCCCCTCAATCTTTGGTTTCTAAAAAAGTCACTTCTCAATTTTCTGAACTGCAAAAGAGAATAGCCTCAACCCTTCCTAAAACACAGTCAACTAAGCAAATCCTTAGAAAGCCAAGCTGCACATGCTTTCAAAAGTCAGTGTTTGCTATTCAACTTTGGGCTTCCATACACTTCCCCTGATAGTATAATCCTGGAGAATTATTTTTGTTTTCACTGCCATCACCAGTGCAAAAACCAAGCATCCCCATATAATACTTTGGATCTGATTTATGCAATGTGATAAATAAACTTCCTGTGCACTAATTCCTCAAAACATAGAATGTGCATGCTGTGATGTTATTCCTCCCACTGACATTCTTGATATCAATATTCTCTGCCCGGACACAGAACATCTCTCTTTATCCCCAAAGTCAGATCGACAGCCAGATGCATGTCTGCATTAGAAAATTATTGGGTCATTGAGGAAGACTATATACAGTCCAATGGTGGAAGGTGGAATCAAATCAAGACCCCCAGAGGTGAAAAGGACAATACAACCTGCATTATTCAGCCCTAAAGTATTTGTTACACTTCCTTTTGCTCATTTAGAGCTCATGGATTTTCATTGGGAAAATGAATTGTCACAAATGAGATGAGATGAGAGAGCAGATGTGATGTTTTATTAAACAGAAACATGTTTAGAAATAAAAACAATGTCACTGATAAACTGCATTATTTAATAGGCATTTAATAACAGTTTCATGATTTTTAGATTTATACAATGGGAAAATAGCCAATGTGTTTTGTGACAGTTTGTCATATAAAATCCAATATTTAAAACTAGCATAATTTGATTATACAATACAATAAATTAATTTCATTCAGACTATTGAATCTGCACTAGATCACGCTTGATGTTTCTCAAACTCATTGTGTTTTCTACCTGTAACCTTCCATCCCCTTACTAATAAGAACCTGTTAAATATACTCAATGACAGCCTCCACTGCCTTCAGTGACAGCAAGTTCTACAGATTCCTCATTTCATTATAAAGAATCATCCTTTCACTGAGGCCATGCTCTAGCATCCTAATCTCTCAGGCTAATGAGAAGATTTCCATGTCCACGCTATCCAGGCCTCTCAGCATTCTGCAAGTTTGAGAGGTTCACTCTCGTTCTTCTAAACTGCATTGAGTACAGACCTAGTGTTCAACCACTCCTTGTAATGACAAGTCTTTCATTTCTGGGAGCATCCTTGTGAATCTCCTCTGGACCCCTTCGAAGGCCAGAACATCCTTAGATACAGGACCCAAAACTGCTCAATGTCCCAAATGTAATCAGATCACAGCCTTCTACAACCTCAGCAAACAGCCCTTCTTTGGTATTCTAGCCCTTTCTAAATTAATTCTAAAATTGCATTTGTGTTCCTAACTGCCAACTGAACCTGCATGTTAACCTTAACAGAATCCTAAACCTTGGACCCCCAAATTCCTTTGTGCTTCAGATTTCTAAAGCCTTTCCCAATTTAGGGGCTATCTACACTTCTATTCTACTTCCCAAAGTGCATGACCTCACTTCTAATATTGTATTCTACTTAGGATTAGGCTTTATTGTCATATGATTCAAGTATGGGGATATATGCAGAGTGAAAAGGTGAACAAAGTCATCATAAAGTACAAAAAAGTGTCGGTACAAAATCTTAGGTATAATTAGAAAAATAAAAGAAACAAAAAAGTTAAAAGTTCAGAATTATAGTCCTTCTACGACAGAGAAAGGAGGGGAGAAAAGCAGACAAGTCCACACTGGGTTTCAACTCCAGTCCGCATAGGACTCACTACTTTGAAGACCATTGAGTCATCCTGCTGGCTTAACTCACCACCAATGCAGGGAAAGGGAGAAGGGGAAAAAAAAAAGGGGAAAAAAAAAGGGGAAAAAAAGGCTGAAAGAAGGAACAGAGCAGAGGAGTAACAGCTCAGAAGCTCACTGCACCATCTTAAAGATCTGCCACTTCTTTGCCCACTCTTAGCCTGTCCAAGTCTCTCTGCAGCTACCCCACTTCAACAACTGTCTCTTCCTACCAATCACCACCCTCCCCAATCTTTGCATCATCTGCAAACATAGCAACAATG
This sequence comes from Chiloscyllium plagiosum, assembly GCF_004010195.1. Classification (NCBI taxonomy): domain Eukaryota; kingdom Metazoa; phylum Chordata; class Chondrichthyes; order Orectolobiformes; family Hemiscylliidae; genus Chiloscyllium; species Chiloscyllium plagiosum. Next base: position 33,084,498 of record NC_057740.1, read on the forward strand.
CCCACACCGTTATTTCAACCACGTTGTCAGTGTGTAGTGGTTACCATCCTGAAAAAGGATCCCTTTATCCCCACTCTGCTTTCTGCCAGTTAGCCAATCCTTCTATCCACACCAGTAAGTTAACCCCCAACATTTTGGGTTCCTATTTAGCAACCTCCTGTATGGCACCTCACCAAAGGCCCTCCGAAAGTATAAAAATCAATCACGATCACTGGCTGTGTATAACTTGCTCATGATCTTCTCAAAAGAATTCTAACCGATTTGTCAAGCAGGACCTTCCCGAGACAAAGCAGTGCTCAATCAACTATGCACTTCGAAGTACTCCCCCCAATCTCTTCCTTAATGAGCTCAAATCTTACCAATGAGAGAGCTCAGGCTAACCTGCCTATAGCTTCCAGTCTTCTCCCTGCCTCCCTTCTTAAACAAGGGTGTTAGATTAGCGATTTCTCTCTGGATTCGTGAAAGGTGCCAATGCCTCCAATACCTCCACCGCTATCTCCTTCAGACCTTGCTGCTTCATTAGCACCTTTTTCTTAGGTGATAGCCACTACACACACCCATGCCCCCGACTCTCGAAATTCTAGTACACTGACAGTGTCTTCCACTGTGAAGAATAATTCAGTTCCTTCACCAATTCTTTGTTCCCATTATCAGCATCGCTTTCCAGAGGTCCAATGTCCAATTTTGCCTCTGAACTTTTATACATCTTAAAAACTCTTGTAATCCTTCATATTACTGAAGAGCTTATCCTCATTTTACTGTTTTCAGTTTTATTGCTTCGATTATCCTTTATTGGTGTTGAAAGGCCTCTGATTTCCCATTAAATTTTCACTTTTTCCTTTTATGTTGTCCCTGACTTCTCCTGTCAGCCATGATGCCTTGTCCTCCCTTCAGTATATTTCTTCCTCAGGATGAACTTCTGCTTCAAGTCTCTCAAATCACCCTCAAACTCCTGCCTTTGCTACTCCACTGCTCAGCTCCCCTTCTGGGCAGCTCCTTCCTTTACTCAATTTTAATACCATAACATCAGACTCCAGTTTCTTCTTCTCAAACTGAAGAGGGAATTCTATCATATTGAGATTGCTGCTCCTTCGGGGCTCCTTCATCTCAAGTTCCCTAATCAATCAGCCTCATAACACATCTCCAAATCTAGAATTGTCCGTCCTCTTATGGGCTCTACCAGAAGCTGCTCCAAAAAAATTAAAAAAAAACACATTCCACAACTTCCTTTTCTTGGGACCTGTTACCAATATAATTTTCCCAGTCCAGCTGCATTTGAAGTCCCCATGATTTTAAGAGTGCCTTTATCTCCTGATTTATTTTCTGACCCACATCCTATCTGTTGTTGGGAGGACAGTGCGCAATTCCCATCAGGGGTTTTCCCCTTTCACATTTCCTCAACTCTCCACCTTCTAACTATATCTTATTTCTTGCTGACAATTTAATTTAATTTAATTTAATTTCTTAAGAAAGCAACCCTGCCCCCTCTGTCGTTTCGATAGAACATGTAACCTTGGGTATTTCATTCTCAGCATTGATCCTATTGCTGCAATGCCCATATTATCATAGCCACCAATTTCAATCTGCACTATAAACTCATGTACTTTGTTTCATATAATGTGTGCATTTAAGTACAAAAGCCTCAATCCTTTATTGGCTAAAAGCACCCCACCCCCCCTCCACGAATTTAAAATCATGCTCCCCTCATCTTGAAATCCCCCTTGAAAGACACCAATCATTAACCTATCTATACTCATGATTTTTGTAAACTTCTAGAAGGTCACACCTCAATTTCCTATGCTCCAGTGAAAAAAAGTCCCAGCTTTTCTTTATAACTCAAACCTTCCATATCTGGTAACATCCTGGTAAATCACTGAACTCTCCAACTTAAAAACAGAATATTAAGTGGGTGACCAGAACGGAACACAGTACTCCTCAATGTCCTGAAAATCCTCAGCACGACTTCCCTACTTTTATACTCAATGCAATTGAGCAAAGGCCAGCTTGTCAAATCCTTTTTTAAACCACCTTGTGTGATGCAAATTTCAAAAAGAATTATGTACCTGAACCCATAGATCCCTCTGTTCTACAACATTGTTGGAACAAACAGGTGTAGGACTTAGACAATTAAATGGTAGGACCTTGGGCAAAATGCAATACCTCACATTTATCTAGATTGGACTCCATCTGCTATTTTTCAGCCCATTGACCCATTTGATCAAGATCACTTTGTAATCTTTCCCACTGTCTACACCAATTTTGGTGTCACCTGCAAAATCACTAACCATGCCCTCATTCAAAATCATCTATATAAAATTAAAAGCAAGAGGACTCAGAACCAATCCCTGTGGAACATAGTTGGTGACGAGCCTTCAGTCTGAAAAACCATCAGCACAGAATGCATCTTATGATTCCCAGCTAGCTTTTACACTCACTCTGCCTTTTACCAGAATTGTTTTTGGGTGCAGAATGAAAAGCAAGCACAGTTGGGAGCACTTAATAGTCAAAGGGTAGATATAGCATTGTCCAGCACAGTGCTGTCTCAACATTGCAACTGTAGCATATACCAGCAGGCAATCACATACGCGCTTCAGGCAAATGCAGGTGCATGAAAATCAAAAGGGAAGCAGTGTTTAGTGGGATCAAGGGATACTATGAATGCATAGAAGTGCTGACACAGTCAATATGATTCCAGGTCAGAGTGCCAGATATGTAGCCCTTTCAGAGTCCAGGAATTAGGCCACAGTTAATCCTGCAGGTTAAGTGCCACCAATCCAGGAATTTATTATTAGTAGGTTGATTGGATGCTGGGCTGGACTCTGCTTTGCTTCATCGGGACTGTCCTGCCACAGGGTCAGGTCAGTCAGACTTAAGGGATAGCTGACTAATGGTTAAAGGGGTCATCAAGAGAGTTATGTAAAGCTTCATTAATTCAGAGTAATTTTAGTTGTAAAACATCAAAAGCAAACAGAAGACTGGAAGTTCTAGGAATAGGGGTTCACACAGATCATAGTTACTTTGATCTCTGCAAGGGGAAGAGATAGGCCATTTGAAGACACCGGAATTTATGAAGTTATGCGCTCGGGGAGAGGGTGGGGATGATTAGAAATGAGCACATTTGTTGCATTATGAAGAGACTAACCAGAAGGCAGGTAGCCTTAGGTGATAGGGGTTGGAGGAACAGTAACACAAGGTAACATGCAGAATTTGGACAGGAGGAATATCCTGCAGAAAACCTGAATCTCAAGAACAAAAAAAGTTGGAACCTTACCATTTTTGGGTTATCATGCAATAGCTGCACAAAACGACTGACACTGAGCAAGCTGAGTGGAGTAGTAACTTATTCCCTTTATGGGCAAAAAAAACCTCAGAATTGGAAGGCCTGCTAGGGCCAGTTAGTTATTATGCCACTACTATTTAAGGAATGCCACCTATGGCTTCAATCTCTATTTAATCAGAAGAACATTCATGATTCAAGTATGCCTACACATATACCCAAAGGACAACTGGATAACATTACAAACCTCAGAGCTCCTTATTTTGACAATGACATCCTTAGGAGGTTTTCATGCCATGCAGCAAGGGCACGACATGAAGTTTCATTGTGATAGACATGAGGGCTAAGGAGTTCCTTCAATAACTAAACTTTTGACATTCCCACAGGAAAAAAAAAATATCACTGAAACCTCATGTTCAGAGGCGGTGTCCAAACACCTGATGTCAGGAATCTATCTGCAGTCAGTGAGACAGTAGCTTGAGAGAGAAACTTCTGTCAGCCTTGGGGCATTTAAAGGGACAGCTAATTTCTCACATGTGATTTAATCAGGAGTCTGCAGAGGAGCTAAGGTGTGTGGGGTGTTGGGGGGGGGGGGGGGGGGGGAAAAAGGGGTGATCTTCCTCCCCATTAGGTAGCAGCTGGCATCACCCTGTCACAGAAAAGGGGCACCTGGCATGAGGTTCAGATGCCTCAGCCCCTGACCATCTACAATACTTGTAAGCTGGACCAGTGAGGTACAGCCCAAGCATAAATCCAGCAGACACATGCATCTGTGACAGTAACCAATTTATCCATGGAGCCAAACAGGAATACCAGGACCAAACATACAGTAGTGGTAGTAATGGAGGAATCATTCAATCCAGTTTACCAAGTGTCTCTAACAAATTTGCCTGCAGATCCTATGCCTGTTTGTGCATTTTGACAAAAGTTATTAATGGAATCATCTTCTACCTGAGCTGGAGCAGATAGAATATCCTGACATCTGAATGTCCTGAGTGCCAGTGATCTGCAGCATTTCTTTTTCAATCAGCAATGATGTGTCAGCAATATGATGACCAGATTATGTTCTTGTGTCTATGTCTGAAAAGAGAAGCTTTTGAGGGGAATCTGAGCTGGTGGAAGGTGCAGATGCAAGCCTTAGTAGTTCTTCCTGAAGGTTCAGTTACTTCTTCCTCATTAGGATATGGCGTACAGGTCTTTGTACTAGACTCTTCAGAGGTAGACTAGGTGCTATTAATGACTGCATAAAAAGAGATATCATGCATTGATTAAGTTAGCATTGACGATATTTTTTTAAAAAAAGATTAAATGTAGCACAGTTCAAATGAGGTTTACCGGGTTAGTTGATTTTTGAAGCTCCCCATTCCTCAATAGGTGTGTGCCTCGCCAGCTACAGAATGTTTGCCACATGGAGTCAAGAACTCTCCCCAACCAATGCCCTAGCTTTGGTCCAGCTGAGGGCTGATTTGTCCTGCAGTGAGACAGAAGTGAGGAACTTAGCATGGTGGAAGTGGATGGAACAACAATTAGGGGAGAATAAATGAGCAGGACAGAGAGTATGGTGGCCCAGGGAATAAAATAGGAAGTTCAGAAGACAGAGGGTTTAGTTTGGAGGATGACAGTGAAAATCGTAGCTCATGAGCCTTGGCAAGAGGCATCTGTATTCGTGAAGTTAGATTGAGTAAGTTTCCTAGAGTGAGCATTAGCAGAGAGAAGATGGTGACACCTACCTTTCTGGAACTCAAAGGATCTTTATTTTTCTCTGCAATGCTGAGCATCCTACTTCAACCAGGATGCAGCATTGCTCACCGGGTCCAGGCAGACAGGCAGCTGAAAAGGGATGGACATTCTTACCACCACCACCTCATCCACCAGGTCAATGTCCTCAAAAAGGGGGCTGCAAGCTTTCCTTTCTGAATCACAAATTACTTCAACAGCATCTGAAGTGGTGTGCTTTAAAATAAGGCAATGGCCTGAACACCAGAAGGAATTAGCAAAAGCAAGCACTTCTACTTCTGCTATGTGATTGCACAAGGAAGCTGAAAAGCCAGTTACATTGCTTCATTAACCAAGAGTGGAAGACTGCACAGGAGAGTCAGTCCAAGCTACAGTTGACCAAGCACCAAAAATTTCATTTGACAAAACAATCAGCTGAAAATAGTGGGGAAAAAAAAAAAATCAAATCTTCTCCAACAAGAAAAAAAAAGAGGAAAGACAGAAACAGTTAAGAAAATTCTGCCAAGACTGATAACTATTAGTCAATGGTGGTCACCTTCTTCCAAAATGGTATTGGACAGGAGATACCTTTGATGGTGACAACAGGAGAAATTTGGGCAGAGGATTTATCACCAGCTGTCTTTTGTTCAGTTACATTACAAATCAAACAAACCTCAAGTTGAGACATTTGAAGTTCCACCTATTTGCTCCCACACCAAAATCAAAGGCATTTATTTATAAATTTTTTGTTTATCAGAATATTAAGTTAATCTATTAGATAAATCTTCAATAGAGATTTATAGTTTGGAATAATTATAAATCTAAAGTATTTAGGACTAATTGTGAAGGTAGTGAAATGTGTCATGAAGTTCAGTTTTGTCTTTTTAACCGACGATTATAAAACTTTTACCAAACTATGAACAGGAACAACATATTTTGAATAGTCTATTGGACTAAAACCTCAAAACACCTATTAGATAATAAAATCCATGAGCATTTGAACAAGTTTGAATTGTCTACATCAAAAAAGGTGCTCCTTTAATTACTGCAGAAATCTGTATTCCTAGATTTGTTGACACCTTTGACAAGTGACACTTGATTAAATTTAGCACTTGAGGAATTTTGGAAATTACATTCAACTAGGCCAATGACAAAATGAATCAAGTGGTTTTCTTCAGACTGCTGAAATAAAAAGACTACTGATTTGCATTTTAATATTTTTTAATGATCCGGTCGTTGATCAAACCGTGTGATAAAGTACGTGGACTCCGTCTCACTGCTTCCAGTTCCCTCATCTGAAGTGTCACGCTGTACATGCAGTTGGGTTGTTTCAGAGGCTCCAGGCACAGAGGTGGTTACCATTACTGTCTGCCTCCTACTTAAACGGAGTATCAACCATGACAACGATGTTACACCACATATCAGAGCAACAGGTGCACCAATAAGGATTGCAACCACAACAATTTTGTGAAGCCCATCCATTTGATTATTCCTTTCACTCATACCAAAATGTCTTGGATAAATAGGAAGTGAACAAGACTGTTGCTTTTCATCATAATTAGAAAATGGAGGGCATGTCAGACAGTTATTTACAGAATAGCCATCACAGGAATAGCAAGATGGATGGCAAGGAGCACAGGTATCCACTGTGAAATTTCTGCGAACACCACTCATTGTTTTATTTAAAATTCTTGAAACATTGTAATAATGTGGAGGACAGGTGACGAGGCAAAGACGTCCGAAGTTGACAAAGTTACCTTGGCATTCTGTAAGGGAGAAGAATCCATGAGAAATTTTAAGTTGAAGCTTTTCAAAAAAGTTAACATTTAAAATATTCTTCAAACAAACATGTTTGAGTTAGAAGTTTTACAAACTCCCATTTTCAAATATGCAGGACAGCATTTGATAGTTTACTGAACAACTACAGTGAATGTGCAAGTATTTCTATGATCGAATATGGTTTTGCATAATTTGATTTAGAATATATTTCAAGTAATATTTGTTGACAGCAAGTCAGTAATCATAAATCTGTTTTCAGCTATTACAATTCCCCTTCTTTACTCTTAAACAAGATAAATGCCTACATATTTGGTAAAAATTAAGCAGAAGCTTGTTATTTAATTTCAAAAAAATTACATTTTTATTTGCATGTCAATTATTCAACCATGGACAACCTTCATTATGTGAACATGACAAAAATATTAATCAGTAACAAAACAGAACTGTAGATACTGGAAATTTGCACTAAACAAATGGGAGAAACTCAGCAGGTTGGCAGCATCTGTGGAGAGGAAAGCAGTGAACACGGAGTCCCTGAAAAATAATCACTGGACTTTGTTAATTCTGTTCTCTCTCCACTGATGTTGCTAGACCAGCTGAGTTTCTCCAGCTATTTCTGTTCATGTTAGTATCTTGACCGTATTCACATATATGCATTTTAAGCAAGAGGCTGTGGATTAAAAACATTAGCAGGAACTATGACAATTTCCTTCCTAGCATTAGGTCAGTCACATTTGTCATTTTGCACACTGTCTCATAATGGAGATCCTTAATATTAAAACTACCTAGTTGCATTTGGCTTAAAAGGAATTAAATCCACAAACTGAAGGATGTGGAATATATCAAATGAAGTAACTGGAGCTTATTACAATTTCCATCTCAAGTGCAAGACATTTCTGTAAACTTCATCCAGATTAATTGCAATTCTATCATCCAGGATAGAAGCTAAAAAGAGGGTGGGGAAATTCAAGCCTGTCCTTCTATGCAAGAAGAAAAAAAAATTGTTTATGACTACATGAAAAATAAACCAGTAAAACCAAGTGCTGATTTTGTTCAGAACCAATTGAATCGGAGTTCAAGAAGAATGCATCTAAATTGATTAACGTGACATTTTTTAAAAACGTCAATTATAGGAGCAGTTCACCATAAGAGCATTTGTTAATTTACTTATTGCTAACTGAATATAAATGAGCTTATTTCTGTATCATTGATTAAAGTGATCAATCTGCCTTCTGAAAGGATGAGAAAAGCATAGTCATTTGCAAGCCTCCAAGTATTGGTTTATAAAACTGGTCACATGGCATCCAACAATAGTTCATTACAATGATACACAGGATAGTGAGATCATCCTGAAGAGACAGTCTCAAAATGGTTTGAAAGAATGAAGTGATGTCATCGAAAATTCTTTTCAAAAGTTCAAAATTCTTACACGGCCCAATAGGATAGATGCAGGAAAGTTTCCCCTGGCTTTGGGGATAGGTGGGGTCTACAAGTCAGAAATAATTCTTAGTCCTAGTTGGCCCACCCATATTCTAAGACAGAGGAGGTTTTTCAGAAGGTGGAATGTCTTTGGCATGCTTTACCCCAGAAGACTGTAGAGATTCAGTCATTGAGTATATTCAAATCAGACAGAGTTCTTGATAAAGAACTTGAGGAATATTGGATAGTGTGGGAAAATTGTGTTAAAAGTAGAAAACCAGTCTTCATAGAGTTGAATGGCAGAACAGACTAGAAGGGTTTAAAAAGTGTGCTCCCATTTCCTATGGACCATGCTTTCTATGTATTAGGCAGTAAATGTAAACTCAATCATTTAAAAAAAAGAATAAAATCTAATTAAATGTAAAAGCAATTGGCCAGAAGAAAATATTTAATGCACACCTGAAATTACTAACAGGTACCAATACTAACAGGTACCAATACTAACAGTACAATTCTTTTATTAATCCTCGGTGACTCCTCTGCAATATAAATACTGCTAAATATAGTACTGCAATTAACGCTGAGCTGGTGGTTCAAGGCAGACACTTCATATCAATTTAATCAACTAACGGTGTTAAAAAATCTGTAATGTTATATCACGAGATCTCTGCAAATTAGCTCATTGTAAGAGTGTTGATTGCTGTCGCCTCCAGGGATTAAGAAAAATCAGGACCAAAATGTTCCATTCTAAAAATGGAGGTCAACTGGATAAATCTTGACTAACATTTTAAATAGCAGTAGCAATCTTGAACCAGCAAAATCAAAGTATGAGAGTGAAGAACAGAGGCAACCAGAGATGACAAAATCTCATTTTTCAAAAAAAAGAGAATGACTGAAACATTTGTAAGTTATTAATAGATTTAACTGAAGTCCTCAGCCCTTAAAATGTTTAATAATAGTACAGAGAAAGTAGTCTTATGAAAACCGTTTAATTTAAGCCAGTGCTTAAAAATCAAAAAGGTGTGCATTGAGCAACATTTTAACTACTCATTCTCCATTTTGCCACTTAACTGCAATTTTGAATTGCTGCAACCATGTAGGAAACTACAACATGGAAACAATTATCCATACTGGGAGAAACCCAGCTCAGATCATTGTATAATGACTTATTATTCATTGGATGAACAAAGTAAGAGGCTTACAAAAATGTTGCTATTTCAAACTGGCCAGGTGGATGCAGTGAACAGGAAGTTCCTTCAATTTCACAGCAACACAAGATTTGTTAGCTCATTGTGCGCAAATCATCCTGGCCATCAATAGTTTCAATGCACAATAAACCAACCATTCAATGTTTTTCCAACATGTTTTATTCATGTTATAAATATTTGAAGATTAATGACCATTCTATAATGTGCAAAGGGTAGGGTGTGTTAACAATAAGAGAAAAGCAAAAAAATCAGTTAGTTATAACTGTCTGCATGGTTTCTTCCAGTAGCTAAATATTTATAATTTCTCATCCTTTGTCAAACTAATCAACTCAAGTGGCCTGAGTGGTTTCAGAAGTGCAGTGAGAGGAATTCCTTCTCGCTATGTATTTTTCTTTCTAGGAAAAGACAATGTGTATGACCATTTTGAAAAATCGATGTGGTGATACATAGTGGGTTCATACTTACACTTGGATGAGATTTCAATATCCCATTTCACAGATGAGGCAAAGTACATTCTAAGGGATGTACTACTTCATATGACAGAAGATTAGTCTCACATAATGCCTACTTATTCGATTTTTCTTTGCTGTGCACAAGATTCACTTGGTTAAAGCTATATACACTTAGTTTTCTGCAACTTTTAAAGATCAACTATATCTGGATGACATGCACACCAGAGGAGAAAATCTGGATGGGTGTAGATTGATTGCTTCAGTAGAAGGAGGCTCATGTCTCCAGATCATTCAAAAATATTCTAAAATTGAACAAAGTCAAGCCATTCTTTTTTTAAAAATTCATGGAGACTGACATTCTGGGATTTTTTCCCAGAAATTGCAGATGTAGCTATCAAACCTGCTGGAGTAGAATCAGCTTTGAGAAAACAAAGCCAGGATGATTTGCCTTTTGACAGTCTAGTTAGTAGTTACTTGTTTTAGGCGTTTGAATATTGCTAGACAATCAGGATTGATCAAGAATACTTCACGATAGCATATTAGGAAAAGCTGTGACTATTTCTGATTAAGCTTTTTATCTTCACTCAAGAATAGCCAAAACAAATTGTAAATATAATTTGTACTGGTTTATATTAGTTTAATAAATTAGTGTATTGATAACCAAATTCAATATTCTTCTTCCACTTCTGAATGAGAACAAATGTTCCAATTAGCTAGAGTACAATAAATAAGAATCTCTTTCTAACTTTGTATTGTATTGACAAGTCAGAATAAGTGGACAGTGAATCAAAAGGGAAGTAGTGGTGGGCAAAACTCAGTTTAAATTTTTTGATTCTTAAAAATTAAACTCATTTTTGATTTTAAATCAACCAGAAGAATGATCAACACCAGAAAAAAAAACAAGATTTTTTTTTGGTTAGTCTACATGCAATTAAAAAAAATGGTCCAAATAATGACAAAAATCGATGAACTTGTACAACATTACCTTTGTTTTTCTCTCCGGAGGTAACGTTTCAATACATGGTGATGAATTCATCAAATACTGCTTTAATCCAAGAATCACAAGACTCAACTTTGAATTACGTATTTTACCTTCACAGACCCCATCTTCATTCCAGTTGATGCAGTGGCTTATCACTGTATTCTTGGTGCGTCTTGTCATCATGTTTTCGTCAGTACCATACAAGAGCAACTTAAAATAGGACAGAACACCTATGGAAGATCAATTGAAAGAAATATGCTGAGTTTTCTTAGCCAGAGACAAACAAAGAAAATGTTTCGTCCCCTGTCTAGGTGACATCCTCAGTGCTTGGGAGCCTCCTGTGAAGCGCTTCTGTGGTGTTTCCTCCGGCATTTATAGTGGCCTGTCCCTGCCGCTTCCAGTTGTCAGTTTCAGCTGTCCGTTGTAGTGGCCGGTATATTGGGTCCAGGTCGAAGTGTTTGTTGATGGAGTTTGTGGATGAGTGCCAAGCTTCTAGGAATTCCCTGGCTGTTCTTTGTTTCGCTTGCCCTATAATGGTAGTGTTGTCCCAGTCAAAGTCACACGCAGACGACAAGCAACATGAATTTGACTGGGACAACACTACCATTATAGGGCAAGCGAAACAAAGAACAGCCAGGGAATTCCTAGAAGCTTGGCACTCATCCACAAACTCCATCAACAAACACATCGACCTGGACCCAATATACCGGCCACTACAGCGGACAGCTGAAACTGACAACTGGAAGCGGCAGGGACAGGCCACTATAAATGCCGGAGGAAATACCACAGAAGTGCTTCACAGGAGGCTCCCAAGCACTGAGGATGTCACCTAGACAGGGGACAAAACGTTTGCAACAAAACTTCCAGCTCGGCGAACAGAACCACAGCAACAAGCACTCGAGCTACAAATCTTCTCACAAACTTTGAAAACATAGAAAATGTCCATTCAATTTGAATACACCAAGATAACTAAAATACATTGTATTTAATTTTGTTGATAATTCAATACAGAGTAAAAGAGTGGCCCAAAAGTATCAAACTTTCAATATAACAGATGGGTACAACTACAAAAAAAAATCACTTTTTATAGCCTGTTATATAGGTAGATTTGGAGTAAGCTGGTTTGGCATACAAAAAAAAAATAAATTGGGAGATACAGGTTACAGGTAACATGGACACCTTTATTCAGTGTCAGATGAAAATGTTGATTTTTAAACTATTTTATTTACTATTCCACTATCTTAAAGGAAACTTTTAACTAATTATTCAATGTATTTGCACAACAAGACTTATGGGAATATTAACAGAAAAGCACTATTTCATCATTGGAAGTCTTAACTGAAAAGATGTCATTTCTCAAATCACCACAAAAAGTACATATATTTTCAAAAAAGATCAGATAAGAAAGGATCAGCAAAATAAAAAAATTCCACTCATTTTAAGCAGTCAAACACTACGGCCTCTTAAATTAGAGAAAGTCTGGTATTTCAGTATGCTACAGAGCAGTGCAGTACTGACGTTTTAGGTGAGATTATAAATGGAGATTCCATTTACCTGTCCAGGTATTTCTTTCATTTTAGGTTAAAGTGCAGGGTGCTACAAGAAATTAATGTTATGATTCAAAATCTTGGTCCAAAAAGATAAATTGCAATGTAAATGAAAAAATTTGTTTTCAAGGATGGAGGATGTCACAAAGCTAGTCATTTTTTTTTTTTACCCTAAAAGCTGTTCTGTGGCTCAAGAATACTCTGTTCTTGATTTTCATCAGAGGGGTAATAAATAAGGCCAGGTTTGGATCAGACTGGTTTGACATGAAAAGGATTTTGAGGAGGCCTTTTGTTTATATGTAAAAAGATGAGACTTCAGGCCAAAGTGGTCATGTTTCCAAAGTGACTTGTAGAATGAAAGGAGAGTGGTCAGCTCTCTAGCTGAACAGTTTAGATTAAGTTTGATTCATTACAGTGTGGAAACAGCCTTTCAGCCCAACAAGTTCACACCGACCCTCCGAAGAATAACCCACCCAGACCCATTCCCCTTTGACTAACGTACCTAACACTTTGGACAATTTAACATGGCCAATTCACCTGACCTGCACATTTTTGGATTGTGGGAGGAAACCAGAGCAGACGCAGGGAGAATGTGCAAACTCCATACAGACAGATGCCAGAGGCTGGAATCGGACCAAGGTGCGCGCTGCGTGAGGCAACACTGCTAACCACGGAGCCACTGTGCTGTTTAGTTCAGTCCAAAACTGGTTGGGAGTTCAACAGTAAGCTGTGTGGAAACGCACTTCTGCCCTAACTTCAAATCTGTAATCATTGGACCTTTTTTGTATTGTTTTAAGGGCTTTGCTTATTGGGGCTGTTGCGTATATTTGGAACAGTATATTTAAGCCTAGTTTGGATAGTCAGTTCTGTAGGGGGTTCTTTATTCTGTTCTTGGTGTTTCATTGCGTAATTTTATGAATAAGGTTTTTGTCGGTTTCAAACCTGGTAGTCAACCTCGCTAACTTAAACAGGGTTAAGTTCACTGTACAACTTGCAAAAGTTATAGTCTGGGCTGCCTGCTTAAGAATGTTTTGAGTGGTCTGGCCTAGTTCACAAAAAAGGAACAATGTTTTTTTAAAATTACTTGACTCAAGAGAAGGAAGTATATAGTGTAACACAAGGGACCACGTGGACTCTTCCAGTGCCACTGCTGTCAGTGTGTTTGAGATCAGGTCTTTTACTTATAGGCCTGGCACTGTGTCAAAGCAACAATTGGGAAGAGTCCATAAGAATAATTCAGATTAATGTGGAGACTGGAGTGGTTTGATGGGGAGGACCAGTAAGTTTTCAAAGTGCCAACTGCTTCCTTCAAGCAAATTGGAATAATGAAACCATATTTTCAAAAGTTGGTGACTCATGAGAATTAAAAAAAAAAGTCAAGAACTTTAGTGCTTCATGAGCAAAACTCTATGTACATTTTGGAGGATTTGAGCTTTGAAGGATTGTGCAAAGTGGATTTTTCACTTTGTGAAAACCCTGAAATTATTTACTTAAGAGATAATTGAAAGCTCACAGTGGCATGAGTTTTTTTAAAAAATGCGCTTTCTAGAATCCTGGCAATAAGCATTTCTTTTGGTTGCAGATTCCTGCTGAGGCTGTTTTGAACAGTGTCTAGCTTGGAAAAAAAAGTTATTTTTTCCCTGACTTAGTTGAAAGAAAACCCAAGAATAAGTTGTATAGCTGATCTCTATTGCGGAGAAGAAAACCCTCAAGTTCAGGGTGAAACTTGTTCTTCTGAAAGATGATTATGGAGCATCTCAAAATGGTCTTTGACACAGGAACATCAGAGACAATCATCTATGATTAATGGCTTGGTCAAACACACCAGAGCAACATCCTTCAGATATTCTATGCCTTATCCATTTGCCTTCAAAAAGGCAAGCCATTGGCCAAAATGTTCCTTTGTTCCCTCAAAGTCAAAGCTTTGCAGATTTTTTTTTTTTAAAACCCCCCTGCTGAAGAATTGCTTTGGGAATATTTAGAAGGAGTGACATTTATGCTTTTGCATAACTGACAGTGTATGTTAACCAATTCCTGCATTTTCATTGAAGTTTTGGTAATAAACTCAATAGTATAGTATTTTAAAAACTTTACTAGATTTTGTTTTTTAAAACTCAACATAGGCAAGGTATAAAATTGATCTCAGTAGCCAGAACCAATGTTTTTATTTTACATGGGGACTTGTGCAGTTGTGGGACTGGAGTGAATGCAATCTTCCACCCTAAAATCTTAATCGCAAATGTAGTTGTAAAGAATTGCAACACTCCTGGTTTCTAAACATACCGGTGTTTGTGGAACTTCCTTTATTCTCAATCTTAAGCGTCCAAATTCCTTTTGGGTCTTCATCCCAGCAGTGTACGCTCATGAAGGTCCAGTCTCTATACCCATGGCTTGATGTGTCATATGGTCTTTTTTTAAAAAAAAAAGTTAGTGTCCAAGTTAGATTAGATAAAATATTTTCACCAATTAAATATTTCTACCAGAAAAATAACGCCAAAACCATTTATTTCCAATGGCCAAATAAGTCGAGGTCCAAGATGACACTCAAAAAGACATGGCCAATAGGATTTGAACCAATTAATAGGATTTAAATTCAAATAACGAATTTGAAATGAAAAGCTAGTTTTAATGGTCACTATGACAGACTATCAATTATTGTAATAAAGGGTTCACCAATAAACTTACAGGCACAAAATCTGCCATCCTCATGTCTGGCCTACATACAGCTTGTGACAATGCAGTAACTTCAGAAAGACTATTTTGTCTGGAGTTTTCTTTTTTGCAGAGCCTGTAAAGGCAGAGGTACTGAACTGGCTACTGGACATGGCCCATGTAAACAACTCAGATCTTTAGATTTTTTTTTAAAATACAAAAGTTGGAAAAAGTAAGCTAGATTGAATGGGAGTAGCCAGTTCTCAGATCAGATGGTCTAGTTTTTGTTAGCTTTAGCAGTCAGACGCTGCTTGGAGTCGAAGGAGAGTTGGAAGCTACAGAGAATGATTGAGTTGCTACTTTCTCTGAAAATCTCTCCATGTTGTTTCCTCCTAAATTGGAGAACTGCATATCAGTACCAGTGTCAGAATTTACCTTTTTGTCCAGGGGTGTGTTTATGGGATGTTACTATAATGAATAGTTAATTAGTAATAGGTACTGTATCTAATCATTCCCTTAAGTTTTCCAAAAGGTATTCTAAATTCCTCTTTTATTTGGATGTTAATTAGTGTTTAAATAAATTGTACTTTGCTTAATGTCAAGTAGTTTGATGAGTCTCATCACATCTGGAACATGCATTTCACATCTACCTTTAAAATAAAAAAGGGTGTAGTATATCTTAATATTTTGAGGGGATCTGGTCTGGTCTGGTCCAGAACAGACTCCTGACCACAGCAATGGGTTAATTCTAACTGCCCTCTGGAAAAGGTCGAGAAAACCCAAGAATAGGCAACAATTCTGGCCTTGCCAAAGACATCTAAAACCTAATTAAATAAAAAACAAAAACCTATCTTGTTCTGAACAAAGATATACTAGGACTGTACGAATCCAAAATAGCCACAGAAGAGTAGATAAAAACAATTTTACAGATTACTTTCCAAACTAAATTTTGCTTTTAACAAAGCAGAAATAAAGTTATTCCAGGATTAATATTATTCATTTCTGAATGCCTCCCAGTTAGGATCAGATTCTACTGAATTGCAATCACTCAGAATAAGTCTTACATTTATAACTACATAAACTGCAGTAACAGCATGATATATGCAGTTGAAAAATATTTAATTGTAGTTTTAAGAATTCCATTCACCAATCACCAGTTGATTTCCAGTAACACAACCAAAAGAAAAAAAGGGAGGGATTTGGGTCAAATTTATTTGTAGCACGTAGATTGTTTAGGAGTAAAATCTTCACAATTTCTATTGTTCTTTATAAATGGGAGGTGATAAAATAAATAAAGATGCAAATAAATTGTGAAGGAAATGAGAATTAACATTTTTAAAATGGTTATAAAACCATCCAGAACAATTGACATTTTAGTTCTCACTCCCTACCAGTTAAATTTCATTCGATACTTGTGTAAAATGCATGGTACAGTCCTTCAACTGAAACAATAGAAAAGAATGTCCACCCTGGCAAATTATATTGGCGAATCCATAATAGCAGGGAAAAATCAGAGGAATGACCTCCCCTATCCTGTGTAAAAAAAAAAATTGGAATGGCATTGTGAAATAATTTTCTTTGGCTATGGGAGCACTATGGCAGAACATTTCTCCAGCAATGGTGAAATATGGTAAAAAGAATGGGAAACTTACACACTTCATGTTTTGCAAGGACAAACAAATTATACAGAAAAAAAACTCACATTCATAGGCAAGATATCCTACTTACACTATTGTTATCACAATGAAAAAATATTCATATACTCTACTCTCCTGTGTAGATAATCTGAACTTCAATTCAGAACCAAGCACAAAAAGGACATGTCTGCACCATTATTGAACCTGTGAGAAAGGTTTGGTGAAGTGAGTGCCTTACTTTGTAATCTCAAATACATGTCTGTTAAAATTTGTACATGGAATGAGCTAGGCATTTTGATGCCCATTCCTAATTTCTTCAAGGTGGTGGTGATCTGCCATTTTGAGCTGCTACAGATCTTGGGTATAAATATATTCGGGTATTGTTAAGAGGAGTGAGGCAGGATCATGAGCCCTCAGTCATGCATTGAATGGGCTAGCCAAATTCCAAACATTTAGTCCTTCAGGTTCCTCAATTAAAATAATCTTTGTGCATACTCTAGTATTTTGCTGCTACTAAAGCAGCAGTGAGCTTAAGGATTGGACTAAACCTTTGAAACCAAAAAAGGTTGACAAGTGTAAACTAAGAATTATAAAAACACAGACAAGGACTTTTATTAGTTAAGTACAAAGAATAGCAAAAGTAAACATTGACCTCATAAGAGGCCAAGCCAGGGAATATGGAAATGACAGATTATAGCCATAGAGTCAGATGTACAGCACAGAAACAGACCCTTCGGTCCAACTCATCCATGCTGACCAGATATCCCAACCCAATCTGGTCCCATCTACCAGCATCTGGCCCTATTTCCTTCCAATTCATAACCATCCAAATGCCTTTTAAATATTGCAATTGTACAAGCCTCCACCACTTCCTCTTGCAGCCCATTCCCCCCACACACACCACCCTCTGCGTGAAAAAGTTGCCCCTTAGGTCTCTTTTATATCTTTCCTCTCTCACCCTAAATCTATGCACTCTAATCTAGATTCCGATCTCAGGGAAAATACCTTGTCTATTTACCCTATCCATGCCCCTCATGATTTTATAAACCTCTAAGGTCAGCCTCTGATACTCCAGGGAAAACAGCCTGTTCAGCCTCTCCCTATAGCTCAAATCCTCCAACTCTGGCAACATCCTTGTAAATCTTTTCTGAACCCTTTCAAGCTTCACAACATCTTTCTGATAGGAAGGAGACCAGAATTGCACGCAATATTCCAACAGTGGCCTAACCAATGTCCTGTACAGCCACAACATGACCTCCCAACTCCTGTATTCAATACTCTGACCAATAAAGGAAAGCATACTAAACGCCTTCTTCACTATCCTATCTACCTGCGATTCCACTTTCAAGGAACTATGAACCTGCACTCCAAGTCATCTTTGTTCAGCAACACTCCCCAAGACCTTACCATTAAGTGTCTAAGTCCTGCTAAGATTTGCTTTCCCAAAATGCAGTACCTTGCATTTATCGGAATTAAACTCCATCTGCCACTTCTCAGCCCATTGGCCCATCTGATCAAGATCTTGTTGTAATCAAAAGTAACCTTCTTTGCTGTCCACTACACCTCCAATGTTGGTGTCATCTGCAAACATACTAACTATACCTCTTAAGCTCACATCCAAATCATTTCTATAAAATGACAAAAAGTAGTGGACCCAGCATCAACCCTTGTGGCACGCCACGGTCATAGGCCTCCAGTCTGAAAAACAACCCTCCACCACCATCCTCTCTTCTACTTTTGAGCCAGTTCTGTATCCAAATAGGTAGCTCTCCCAGTGTTCCAGGAGATCTAACCTTGCTAACCAGTCTACCATGAGGAGCCTTGTCGAACGCTTTACTGAAGTCCATGTAGGTCACATCTACCGCTGTGTCCTCAATCCTCTGTTACTTCTTCAAAAAACTCAAGTTTGAGAGACATGATTTCCCAACCACAAAGCCATGTTAATATCCATAATCAGTCCTTGCCTTTCCAAATACATATATATCCTGGCCCTCAGGGTTCCGTGCAACAACTTGCCCACCACCGATGTCAGGCTCACTGGTCTATAGTTCCCTAGCTTGTCCTTACCACCTTAAATAGTGGTACCACATTGGCCATCCTCCAGTCTTCCAGCACCTCACCTGTGATTAATCGATGATACCAATATCTCAGCAAGAGACCCAGTAAATCACTTTCCTAGGTTCCCACAGGAGTTCTTGGGTAACCTCATCAGGCCCTGGGATTTATCCACTTTTGTGCATTTCAAGACATCCAGCACTTCCTCCTATGTATTATGGACATTTTTTCAAGACATCACCATCTATTTCCCACATTCTATATCTTCCATGTCCTTTTCTACAGTAAACACCGATTCAAAATTCTCACATAGTATCCCCCCCATCTCCTGCGGCTCCACATAAAGGCCGCCTTACTGATCTTTGAGGGGCCCTATGCTCTCCCTAGTTACCCTTTTGCTCTTAATGTATCTGTAAAAACTCTTTGGATTCTCCTTACCCCTATTTGCCAAAGCTAACTTATGCCCCTTTTTATCCTCCCGATTCCCCTCAAGTATACTCCTCCTGCCTTTATACTCTAAGGATTCACTTGAACTATCCTGTCTATACCTGACATAGGCTTCCTTCTTTTTCTTAACCAAACCCTCAATTTCTATACCTAACAGCATCCTCTATATCTACCAGCTTTCCTTTCACCCTAACAGGAATACACCATCTCTGCACTCTTCATATCTCATTTCTGAAGGCTTCCCATTTTCCAGCTGTCCTTTACCTGCAAACATCTGCCCACAATCAGCTTTTGAACATTCTTGCCTAATAGCATCAAAATTGGCCTTTATTTTTAAGTCTTCACTTTAGAAGTGAAGAAGCAGCACAAAAGAGAAACCAAAGAGCTAATGAGGGCAATGAACTTAATAATAGAATTAATTCTTTAATTCTATGTTGACAAATCCCCTGGACCCTAAGATGTACACTATAGGATTCTAAAAAAGGAGGGAGGCTGCAAAGGTGCATTCATCGTGGTCATCCAAAATTCCCTAGATCCTAAAATAGCCAGAGGAAAAAAAAAGGATTAGAAGACAGAAAATTAACAGTTTTTCAAGAAAAGATATCAAGAGAAGGCAGGGAACTGCAGGTCAGTTCGCATGACAGTCATCTGGAAAATAGAATAATAAAAAGATTGAACAAGGCACTTAAAACCATAAAGTTATCAGGTAGAGTCAGCAGTGCAACAAATTTAACAGCACAACTAACAAGATAGATGTAAAAAAGAAAAGTTACAGTATATACTGGATATAGTATAATGGAATTCCAAAGGCATTGAAAAAAGGTCCACAAAAAAAAGTTACAGAAGGATTGTCTTAGGGGAAAGACATTGGAATGGACAAAAGATTGGCTAACAGACAGGACAAAGACTAGGTATAAAAACAGGCATTTTCAGTGGCAGACTAACTAATGAGCTTCTGCAAGAATCAACATTGGTTCCTCAGCTAATTGCTACCCACACTGATGAAGGCTCCAAAAAGTAAAAGCATCCAACTTTGCTAACTGGGATAATAAAAAAAGGTAAAAGACTCTAGGGAAAAATGTAGATTATGAAGGTTAGGTAAGAACATAGATTTGGGGTCTTCGATTGGCTATAACCGTATTGAACAGGAAACAGACTTCCTGTGAGATATCATCTGCTCTCTTTCTTAGTAAAACTGTCGTCATGTGTCAGATATGGTATACCATTAAGCTGTGTTACAGGTTGGAGGTGGGGGAATGCCAGGGATGAGCGTCAAAGTTAACCAATAGTTCACTAAGAGACTAATAGCTATTCTGGATCACTTTTCCTTTACCTCTACATTAGTAGAAAAATATCCACAATGATTTTCATACCTTACATCAACCAACTTGGAATATGTCCCACTGGGACTAGTAAGTGCAATTCTCAGATCACCTCTTCGAGTGTAGCTTAGTGACAATCTAACCACCACGTGTTCAAGAGATCGGATGTATTTTTTAGTTTGAGAACAAGGATCAACATATTTCTGGATAACAAGCTTGTCAGAAATAACTCTGAAAGAACAATTTTAAAAACATATGCTCTAAAACATTTAAACTTAATACAAGACTTTAAAATTCACACTGATTATGGCTTACAGTTAACATGGCTTTAAGTGAAGTATTATTCAAACATTATAAGTGGGTGAGGACAATAGAGTCTCCCTTACCAAAGGAGGGCATAATATGGACAAAAATTTCAGCCAGAAACTCTTGGCAACTTCAACTAAGAATTGTTGTCTGAAGCTTGGGGGACAAATCTCTCAGTCCCATTTTCTCTTTAGAGATTACATTTGAAGAAAAAAAAAGCTTTAAATGAAGCAAATCAATTTGAAAAAACTACACAAGATTGGAATCTCTTTTGGTAGAGGTGCCTAATTCTTTGAAATTTGCATCACAGATAGACAGGATGGTTAAAGGTGTCATTTAGCACGATTGCCCTCATTGCTCAGACCTTTGAGTATGGGAGTTGGGACGTCATGTTGAGGTTGTACAGGAGGCCTCTTCCAGAGTACGGTGTACAATTCTGGTCACCCTATTAGAGGAAGGATATTATTAAACTGGAGAGGATTCAGAAAAGATATACCAGAATGTTGTTGAAAGTGGAGGGTTTGAAATACATTAAAAGAGATTGGAAAGGCTGCGACCTTTATCATTGGAAGGTTGAGAGGTGACCTTTGAGGTCTATAAAATCATGAGGAACATAGACAAGGTTAAATGGCAGGTGTCTTTTCCTAGGGTGGAAACTAGGGGACATATTTTTTAAAAAGGGAGAGGAGAAAGATTTACGGTTTGTGTGTAGAATGAACTGCCAAAGAAAATAGAGAATGCAGATACAGTTACAAGCATTTAAAAGACATTTGGATAAATAGATAATTAGGAAAGGTTGAGGGACCATGGGTTAGCGCAGGCAAATGGGGCTAATTTAATTTGGAAATATACTCAGCGTTAATTAGCTAGACCGAGGGGTCTGTTACCATGCTGCATGACTGATTCTATAATATCCATTAGAATTTGGCAATAGTCATAGTGTCAGTTTTTTTCCCAGGAAATGAAAAATATTTCAAGAGGATCAGAGCAAATATGACAAACATACATGGTCATGGGGCATGGTGCCTGGAAATTGTTTCTAACAAACCAATTTCAAAATATTGGGAGGCAAAACAAAAATCTCATTCTATGCAACTTAAAGAGGAATTAAATTTAACCTTATGAGCATCAGAAGCCAGTTTTAAAAGCTACTCCAGATTGCTGCACATGTGGATTGTTTAATGTTTCACAGAATTATTTCAAATGGAGTTGTGCATATATTATATAAAAAACACAGATGACCAAGAATGTGTTACATATAGCACTAAGGCTAGTGAGAATATTACAAGGCTGCAATACTGGTTAAAGGCTTAGAAGAGAAAAAAGTACTAAATCAGTTTTAAAAAGTCAACCAGATTGTATTGCAGCATTGTACCATACTCTAGCCAAAGATGGTGTACTCTCTCTCAGCTATTATATTCATAAGTAATGTTTAACTCATTGAATTTTGAGGGACTGTCGCTTCAGTAGCTCCAAACGATAAGGACATAGCAAATAACATAAGGACATAGCAAAGATACAAATCTTTCCAGAGCATTACTAGGTTTGATCTATACACAGGTTTAAGAGATCAAAATTTGCAAGACTGTTAGGGCTTTAAACACACTCCCAGCCAGCTCCATTTTCATATAATATGCACAATCTTCAACCTTTTGCCCAATAGTAGATTAACCAGTCATTCGGCCAATGGTCGTCTGAGAAATGATGATTCAGAATGACTGTGAACCTGTATAACTGCATAAATTGCAGCCGAAATTATTATTCATTGAAATGTTTCAAAGACTAAATGCTACATTGATGAAAGTTATTTTTCTGTGAAGACATCATTCAAGCCTTCTTGTACACTTTCCTAATTTTTGGAGCCAATTGGCACCATTGGACAATTTTTGTTACCAATATTAAATGTAGATTCCAAAGCTACAAATAAGAGAAATTATCCCAGTGCAAGATAACAATGTGTCACCTGCAATTACTCAATGGTGAAAATGCAGAAGGAGTTTTTAAAAGAACAAGAAATACTATATCAGTTCAATGCAAGTTGTTTTTCTGTGAAGACATCATTCAAGCTGCCTTGTACACTACTTTTAAATTTTGGGAGCCAAATTGCTGCTATTAGACAATACACATTCAATATTAGTAACAAAGGAAATTGACTAATAGCACCAATTGGCTCCCAGAATTAGGGAAAAAAAGTGCATAAAGCAGCTTGAATGATGTCTTCAAAAAAAAACTTACATTGAATTGATAGTTATACTGATTCAAGGTTACACTGACTAAATTAGAAGCAAAAATTGGAATCCAACTAGAGCAGAGTATAAACATTAATTTCGGTCCATTTCTGCCTTCTATGTATAACAAAAGGGATGGTCGATGTTTGCTCTAATCTTACGTTTAATATCATCCTCGGCATGCAAAGTAACAATTGGAGTTAGTCATAAATTATTTCAAGGTGAAAATAGTATAACAGATTTTGGAGTTGTGAATGAATTCCTAATAAAAAAGAACTACACAGAATTGTAAGACATTCAAAGCCATCTGTAATTTCAATATAGTATACAAAAAATTCCAATCTGTATTCACATGCTTACTGTGCGGATTTACTAATGTCTATGGAGCATTCTCTCTGTGGGTTCACTGTCAACCACTTTGTTGCCAAATCCACCAACAATCCAGCATCCAGTAGTCCATACCCATAGTGATGGCTCACTGAAAGTAATAATGACAATTTACAATCAGTTAGAGAGAGAGTATCCAACTGTGATTTTGGAAAGTTTGATAACAGTGCAAAAAAAAAATTGATTATATTGATAAATGGATTAGATATAATTTATCAATAGCTTTAATGTTAAAGCCATTACTTTTCAAAAGAACTTTAGTTATGTCATGGGCAAAGTTAGATCAAAGTTGTGCAATCTGTCACTTTACATCTAAAGCAAAGAGCCAAATCCAATCTTAGAATTAATTTTCAAACATGGTCAGTTGCAAGGTTTCACAGTCTCATTCTTCTTATCCATATTGAAGATCTGATCATGGACGCTCAACTCAAATGATTACATATTGAATACTGTACCACAATAAATAAAGCTAAGGTTCAATTAGACTGTACCATGCCACTGGTAAAGGTAATTAGGTTTGAGGAAGATCATTTATGATCAACTTCTTAAGAGTCAAATTCATGGTTATAAATTCCCCTATGAACCTTTGTGCAACCAGGGTCTCAAACTTCAGTTAAATGAAGGATGGCAACTCATTTCAAATTTTATGGAAGAGTCATTTGGTATTCTGATGGGCTTAGTTTTACAAACAAAATTGCCAAGTACATAAAATAAATTAGCTTTGTTCCATTGTTTTAGTGTGGAGATCCAAACAAGATGCTTTACCTTAAAATTAAGCCTCCACACAAAACGCAAAACAATTTTAGTCAGTATGCAGAAATACTAAACAGCCTATTGAGACAGTTAGATGGAATCTATCAAAACATTGGTTTAATCTGCATTTAGTGCAAGTCATTATCTTAATTAATGAGTTCAAGGCAGTTAGAAGCAGGCACCTGGAGGATTATTTAAGTTGATGATCCCTGTTTAGTAGGTATGCTCACTAAGAACATTGGATGATATCTTCATGGGTAGTACTCATTCTGATGTCCTCCAACAGTGACCAGCAATCAAAACCAAACATGGCATTAGTGTGGATTTCAAGCATTACTTAAAACAGATACACAATTTCTTGCTAGTTTGCTGCTGGACCTATAAAAAGAGCTTCTGGGTATATTGGGAATCATTCAGGACAATTTTATCAATGCATGGCAACATTTATTCTGGAAATTCAGGAACTGCAACCAATAGGTGTAATGCTGTGCTATCTACGGAGGACAAAATAAAAAAAGGTTGGTCATCATCTCCTTGATTTGGATTAGGGCAAGTGTTCAGATAGCACACCACCAACTGCTTCAGGAGAGCAAGCTCTGGGATAGCATCCTTCTCTACCATTCCTCCATGCAAGTAGATGACATCCCTCCTGCACTTGGACTTCACTTATTATTGCCTAGTGCTTGGAGCCATTCTAACTGGAAGACTGCACATTATAAGAGGTTATACCTCAGTGTAGATGAGAGGGAATACACATTTACTGTGTCAAACAAAACTCCAAAATCAAAATTGGAGGACTAAGCTTGTAGAAGCTTAGTTTAGTTTTTCCATAAAAATTCAAGTTATGGTCATCAGCATCAAGTGCTGAAGCCAGACTCTCAAATAGAGATATTCCAACAGTACTGCTTTAGATAAGTTTCTTTAAGGCCTTTGAAGAGTACATGCTTCAAAAGAAAAAACCTGAAGGTGCCAAAATCTTTAAAAGCCATTGTTTTGTTTAAATGAAGGAATGACTTATCGAAGACAGTCAGTTTTGTAAAACATGCCATTTAAACAAGTTCCTTACCTTTGCGGCCGACACCATTCTTGGTCCAGTCGCCTGCTTTCAAATGCAAAGGTTTAGATGCTCTCACCACAATGTGCTGCATATCACGCCAGGTCAATGTAGGACTACAAACACAAACCATATATTGTTCTTTTGTTGGAAGTTAAG
Source organism: Chiloscyllium plagiosum (assembly GCF_004010195.1). Classification (NCBI taxonomy): domain Eukaryota; kingdom Metazoa; phylum Chordata; class Chondrichthyes; order Orectolobiformes; family Hemiscylliidae; genus Chiloscyllium; species Chiloscyllium plagiosum. The sequence goes on from NC_057740.1 coordinate 33,109,878, forward strand.
TATTGAAACACATTAATAACGGGCATCATTGTGGAGTTCTTTTAACATAGAAAAGTGTGCCAGTGCTTTTGAGACAAATATGATATGGGATAACTAAAAACATGTCAAAAATGTAAATGTAAAAGGCAAGTGGGATTGAAAGCAGAGATATATACAGAATTAATTCTAAAGCATGGGGTTAGGTGCTTGAAGATACAGCCATAAATGGAGACAATAAGGAACAGTGTTGAACTATTAGCCAGAATTGGAAAAAACGTTCAGAGATAATAGCTACACAAAAGTACGTTTGACAAGGGAGAAGAGGTATTATGGAATTTTTAGCACAAGAATAAAAAGTGAAATTGAAAATGGGTTATGGAAAGAACGTAATCTGGTCAGCAAGGCTGGCAATGTTGGCAATAGGCATTTCTATGCAGTAGGACAGTGGTAAGAAGAGAATTATATGGGCTGAAGTGAAGAGCATGGAGGATCAGAGACCAGCCAGGAATTCACAGGAATAGTCAAGGGTGGTAGTAATTTTTAAAACAAACTGGAAGATTTTTAACAGGTGGGCAGAGATAGGCAATGTTAGACGTCGAAATAGGCTGTACGTATGATGCAGAAGACTTGTTTTGGAGTTCAGCTTATAGATGTATGATCTGATTCAACTCAAGGTAGGACCAGGAGTAGGAAAGTAGTTGGTTCAGTGCATGAGTTGAGACAAGAGTCTGGAGTGTAGTGCTGGAAAAGCACAGCAGGTCAGGCAGCAATCGGAGGAGTCGTCGACAATTGGGGCATAAGCCACTTTATCAGGAAATACAGGGAGATGTGGCTGTAATAGCAAGTCTGCTTCAGGACATGGCTGAAGAGCTTCAGGTCAAAGGAGGAGATGACCCTGGGGGTACAGAGACATGAGAACTTCAAGGTAGGCATCCTTAGAAGCAGCTTTGCAGTAGAATTGAAATCAACTAGGAGAAAAAAAAAGTACTGAGGACTGAGGCAAGGACAGTGGTTTTAAAATTTTTCATAAGTTCTTAACTGCAGGTCACTTTCCATAGCGATATGTCAGAGTTGCTGGTATAATACTATGGTTATGGAAAGTGACCTCCAGTTAAGCATTTATGAAAATTAAAATCCCTGTCCTTGCCTCAGTCCTCACTTTCTCCTAGTTGATTTCAATTACTCATACTTGGCAGCATTTGTGGAGGAGAATGAGATGGAAATTGACTGGGAAAGATTGTAGAGTTGTGGGAGAGACCCAGATTTTGCCATTGAAATATATTGTTTTCAAAGAGAAAACGTGGTTGAAAATGGAGATTAAGCCTGCACGGAAGAGGGATCAAGCGATTTTGATAATAGTAGGAATTAAGTATCTCAGGTGACTATGGAGGCTAGAAAGGAAACAAAAAAAGTGGGTAAAATCAGCAGTGTAGTGAGATCAAGGAAGAAAGATTGGTAAAGAATGGTAGATAGCTTGTTCAATATGCTTACCCACCAAGAACATTTTACTGCACTTAAACAGAATTACTTTGCTTCCAGAGCAAGGGCTATGATCCCAGCAGCAAGTGGTGCAGATGCTGATGTTCCAGTGTGTTTCTCTGTACATCGTAAGCGAAGATCGGTTGTTACCTGAGAAGGGGTTGAAGCAAAAAACAAAATTACGAACACTTGACATTTTTCTCCAAACTATGAAAGCTGATCTTTTTAAAAAAGGTGTCTTGTACATCAGCTATGGCTGAAGTGACCCATTTGTACAAATTAAAACCCCATATTTGACCACATATAGTTATGAATCCTACTGTATGATTTTCAGATGCCTTCTTTAGGAAGAACCGAAAACTCAAAATGCAAATAATTTAGATTTAAAAATAGGATTTTCCATCCTGCCTATTAGTCAGCAGGCATAAGCTAAATCTTCTGCTGAAGTCTAATCACTGCTACAGCCACTGGCACATAAGATTGATCTACACTTTCCTTCGATTCTTCCTCCCTTCTCACCTTCTTAACCCCTGCCCCACCCCACTAGTTTAAAATTCCAGCTCCCCAGAATAAAATCACCTCCCCACTTAAAGGAAGCAGTTCAGAAGATTTACTTTTGAAAAGGCTGGTTGCTTAGTATTAGCTTTAAATGAGGAAATATTGCACCAGTTAGGCTTATACCCAGAGAAGTTAAGAGCAAGAGTCAATTTGATTGAAATATACCTCAAAAGCATCTTGTGATGTAGACAGGATGTTTCCTTTTAAGAGAATCAGAAACCAGGGGGTCACTATTTAAAAATAAGGAATCGCCTAATAAGACAATGATAAATTTTTGCATAGTTGAGTCTTTAGAACGCTCTGCTTTTATCCACCTTTTGAGGGCAGAGTCTTTGAATATTTTTAAAAGGAAGTATCGGGTGGAAAGGTTATTGGGGTAGGTGGGAATGTGGAGGTGAGGTTACAAATGGATCAGCCATGACCGTATTAAATGAGAGCAGGTGCAAGGTGCCAAGTGGTCTACTCACTCATTCTCCTAACCTACAAGCTTGCATGTCCAACATTTCAGAGCATTCCCAACTGCTGATACAAAAGTGACGCATAAGAAAACAAAACTGCCTAAACAGTGAGACAGAGCCAAAGATAAAAATTACTTTAAAAATACCATGACTAATGGCCAAACATCATAGCCTTCTTTCTTCACAAGCTGTTAAGATTGCTATCACCTCACCAAACAGTTGCAAAACGTTAGGGTAGAGTAGAGTATATTAAACAAGAAACTGAAATCAGATATCAAGCCACCTTAAAACACACCCACTTAATTTGAAAAAAAAATGCAAAGATGCAAAAGACTAACCTACTCAAGAGATGACTGTCAGTTATTTGACCACATTAAAAAGTATGCTGCACATCTGGACTTTTACCTGCCATATAGAATTAATTGCAGCAGGTTGACTTTCAAATGGCTTGAGAAACCTGGCAGTTGAAGGAAAGCAGGAGAGCAGATCAACTAAGTGCCTTGAGGAAGTCCCAGCATCTCAGCTTGTCCAGCAACATTCCCTACTCAGTCTGCTCTTAGCATCAATATCAGTTTCCCAGGCTGACAGTTGGGAAAGGAGGAATGGAGACAGTAAAGTTCAAAGTATGTCTGCTAATTTAACAGTAGCAATGTCTGGTATCCCCATTACTTAGCTACTATAAACCCCATACCCTTCCACCAACAAATGAGCACCAGCAATTTTGTCTTTCAACACAAACAAAAATCAATCTTTCTTACAATCTGTTTTTCCAATCTGGTTCCACTGCTGTAAGTGGTGGTTAGCGTTGAAGAGCAGGCCTCGCTGTACCATGGAACATTCCCTAGTTGAGTTGTGCTGCCTACAGACAGTGTGTAGATGCTGTTGGTATAGCCATCGCAGTTACAGTCATCATATTGGAAGCCTCCATTACCAGATGCCCAAACGAAAATGGAACCAAGACCACCTCGACCCTAAGAACGAACAGATTAGTTGGCTAAAATGTATTGGAGGGGCTCCAAACTTTAAACCTTGAATCCATTATAAAAAGAAAACTATATTAAAGATAGAATAGCTGTAGTGCATTGCTCTATAATGAAATAGCATAGTTTTCAGAAGATTAACATCCCCTCCCCCCCATTACAGTACAGTTTTGAAATGGTTAGCAAGAACAATATTTCCCCTTCCCATCCCCCAAAGAACCTGCTTTGTAGCATTAGCAGGACTTCCTGGACTAGTAAAGCAAAGCATTCTTCCAAATGCTCAGACCCAGAAATGAAATCCAGATAAAGAAAAAAAGGATAGACAAGTGAAACAACTTATAAAATGATCAAAGTTAAAAATCACAACACCAGGCTTTAGTCCAACAGGTTTAATTGGAAGCACACTAGCTTTCGGAGCGACGCTCCTTCATCAGGTGATTGTGACAATCACCTGATGAAGGAGCGTCGCTCTGAAAGCTAGTGTGCTTCCAATTAAACCTGTTGGACTATAACCTGGTGTTGTGATTTTTAACTTTGTACACCCCAGTCCAACACCGGCATCTCCAAATTATAAAATGATTGACAGGGTACAGCAAACGTTGGAGGAGCTGTAGTCACCGGTTGGAGATTAGAACTAGAAAGAGAGCTCAATAGATTTCACAGATGTTTAAAAAGACCAGCTGGGCCACAATTCCCATCACCCACAAGTTTTCACTAATGCAGGATAAGAAATTTGGGGTGGGGTGGGGTGGGGTGGGGGGGGGGGGGGGCGGGGAAGAGAAAGAGAAGTCTTCAACTATTAGTCTGTTCAAGGATCCAAGAGAAAAGCTGTCCAGCAATATTTTCCCTGAGAGTTGGTTATCTTTAGCTTAAGGGAGTCAGAGCTTTCATTTAAGGATGCTGGATGTACACTACAGATTCTGAGGTGGGCAGGCAAAAACAGAAAATGGAGCATCACCCACCTCCATTTTCAAGGGCGGCACGGTGGCCCAGTGGTTAGCACTGCTGCCTCGCAGCGCCAGAGACCCGGGTTCAATTCCCGACTCAGGCGACTGACTGTGTGGAGTTTGCACGTTCTCCCCGTGTCTGCGTGGGTTTCCTCCGGGTGCTCCGGTTTCCTCCCACAGTCCAAAAGATGTGCAGGTTAGGTGAATTGGCCGTACTAAATTGCCCGTAGTGTTAGGTAAGGGGTAAATGTAGGGGTATGGGTGGGTTTCGCTTCGGCGGGTCGGTGTGGACTTGTTGGGCCAAAGGGCCTGTTTCCACACTGTAATCTAATCTAATCTAAAAAAAAAAAAACCTGTAGGCTCAGGTTAAAGAGAAGGGTTATAACTATTTTTAGGGCTGTGAATTGGAGAAGTTTTTTCAAAGGCTGATGAGTGTTCAGAATTCTATCCAAGAATAGAGATGTTGAGGCCTGATGCAGATAGGAAAGGAAAGTGGATACAAGTTCAAGCATGACCATATGCCTTACCCTTGCTTTTTTTAAAAACATGGAAGCATTATGCTATCCTGGCATCTTACATAACAGTTGACTGAAGGCAACTAGAGTGCTCGAAGTCAGCAGCATAACAAATTTACTTTATTCGACGTAACAAATAAACAGAACACTATATTACATGGGTTTCATTCCTGCTCGTCAGATGCTGCCCGAATTGCTGTGCTCTTCCAGTAACACTGATCCAGATTCATTCCTAGGTAACCTGGCAATTCTAAAGTCACTAAAACAAGCATCTACAGTAAGAAATCAATATATTGCTGATTGAGATGTTCTAAAGTGTTAAAAATTTTGTAACAGGAGAGGAGAGGTTTTGTTAGATTAAAGAGAGTAGTATTAAAAAGGTAATCTAAATGACAATTTTGTATAAAACATTTATCAATTGTTTGCATTGCTTTAGGTTTAGAGCATAGATTGTATTGTACACACAATTTCATGTTCTATAGACTAGCATGAACATTGCAAAATAAAATGGCTCGAAAAATTTCTCATGATCTTACTTTTGTAATACCCCTGAGGAATGCCTGACTTGCCAATACTGCTGGCCCTTCCACAGTCTGCCCATTGTCCTCTGGGCCCCAGCTAGCACTATAGATGTGAATGTGTTGAGGGTTGAGGCTGAGCGAGCGGGCTTCCACTACATCAGTAATCTCACCATCAAGCATTCTTACTCCTGCAGACAAAAATGACATAAGTTATACAACAGATCCCATAAAACACCACAGAACCATAATTTGTAAAGTACAAGTGTAAAATAGTTCTAAAGCTCTGAACCTTATGACTAAAAAAACTTAAATAGCTGTCTAAATATGAAGAACGAAGTCATATACATGTTAGAGATCATGTAAATGTGGACAAGATTGTTTAATATTCTCCATGCTTAAGCTCAGAATCACAAATGTATGGCAGAGATGATCATTCATCCCATCAGGTCTGCACCAACTCTGAATGAGCATTATTCAGTACTATTCTTATGCATGATCCCTATAACAGAATATTGTTCCTATTTAAAATCATCTAATTCCCTCTTGAATGGGACTAAGGAAAATCATCAAAACATCTCCAATATCTTTACAACTGAAGTTTCTCATTCATTAATCTGTTGTCAAACTACTTCTGCACTTTAATGTGCTTACATATTTCATAAAGTATAGTGTGCACAACTATGCACAATATTCCAACATGGTCAAACAAGTATACTGTACAAATTCAGCATATCTTCCTTGTTCTTGTACTCTATGCCTCTATTAATAAAGCCTATGATAGCATACAAATTTAACTGCTTGTTTTTCCTTTGCTGTTAGTGACTTATGCACAAACATACCCAGGTTCTTCTGGTCCTATGTACTTTAAACATTTGATTTTAGACTGGCTCTCCATGTTCTTTCTTCCAAAAAGGAAGACTTCTCTGCATTGAATTTCACCTGTCATCTATTTGGCCACAACAGTAACTTGTCTTTGTTCTTGTCATGTTAAGCTGAACATGTAGGTCAATATAAACATATTTGTCAAGAACAAGTATAGAAATAGTGCACCACTCTCCTTGGGATGGCAAAAAGAAAATTACGTGCCCAAGGCATTTCTAGGTCGAAAAAAAAGGAAAAAAAAAGTCACATTCTGATTTTGTACAAATCAGTAACATTAAGGGTAAAGAGGAAAATTCTGTAGCTGTTCAGTGCAAAAGGTTTAAAAATTTAATTATTTTCTACACAGGCTACATCTTTCACAAGTGTGTCCTCATTGAAGATGGGTAGTTTATTGTAGTCAAATGTAGAACTTAACACGAGCTTACTGGCCTGCATGATAGCAAACAATGTGAATAGAACACTCAACTGATCACCTAGCAACATACTGCTAATATATTCCTTTCATGCCCCATTGACTCCTGCAGGGTCTTTGCATTGCAATGAAGTCAACACAGATGGGGGAAATGAAAAGGCAGTCTTTTCTCATTTTTCAGCTGAAGGTGGGGAAAGCAGCAGCATGGTGACCAGACAAACACTGCCTACTGTTTAGGATCTGTTTCACAAAATCTCTCATCACAAATCCACAGTTTTACAAAAGACCATAAATATAAAAAGAAGTTAATTCATACAAAGGTCACAGTTCTTTTAAAAAAAATTATGGCACGGATTTTGTATTCAGTGGCAAAGCAACAGAGTGCACTGCTGTTCTTGAAGAAAGCTACTCAAAAATCCAGTGCTAGCCATTGGGAATCTCTAGTATCAGTAACACTCATACAGTATCATTAAGTTCGTCAAGCAGTTAACCACACTAAAGCATTCAGACAGCAAAAGGAAGCAAAACAGATTGTATAGTTTACTTTATTTTAATAAAAGCAACAAAAAAATTAGACATGCAAAGTTGAAAAATAAAAATGGAATTGTTTCTTAAATCTATGAGATTTCATAGAATGAGAAATTTGACATTTTTACAAATCAGTTTTTCTGGACCAGAAAGGGTATTCAACTTTAGTGACAAATAATTTTAAAAAAAATACATTTGACAAGGATAATTTGATTTCAAGAACAGAATTACAAACCTGAAAATTCAGTGATTGACTGCCTAGCAGACAATGATATTACTGTCATCAATTTGTTAAATAAACGGATTTTCTCATGAGCACCATGGCAGTGCATTCAGAGGACCAGGAAATCACTGACAGCCAACTTCTAAATTTTCACTTTTAATTGAATGTGTGAATGACGGATGCGCTGTTGGGCTTTGCAGCATAACAGTGAATGTTGATAATTTGCCATCAAACCACAAAATCCTGACTTAAAATATTAAAGCTATTGCTATTCAAGAACTACCTTTTAAATTAAGTAATTGTTCATCCTCAGATCTATTTGTTACTCAACCAAAAAAAGTTAGTATTAAAAATATCCTCACAGGAAAACCTGCCATTCTTAATATGAACAATTATACTTTACCACCAATTTTGGCATTGTATGCTACACCAACACCACAGAGATTATTGGCCACAGCAGCCACTTCACCTGCACACCGTGTTCCATGCCTGTTAAATACAAGACAGACAGTTTATTGAGCAAAAAAAAAATCAGAACTCGGGAGCATAACAAACCTAAACAGAATCTAGAACTTATTACTGATAGTGAAGTGTCCACTAAGCAATTGTTAGCCGAATATTTTAGCAGAAGTTTAAATTTATCTACTTAAAATAATTCAGTTTATGACAGCTCAAAATAGCTTCACAGGAACAGCAGAAAGAGACATGCACATTTGCTTGTGAAGATCACAATTTTTCATTTTAGGAGTTTTAAGTGGCACTCTAGTCAAACCAGAAGCAATTTAAAAAGTGTGCACAAGTTCAGAAATTTCCAAACAATAATGGAGAAGAGAAAGTTGCATAGAACTATGGCATACTCCAAACAAGTCAATATTTTTAGTTTAACGTGGCAAGGAGCAGCAACAAAAATCATTACAGGTCTCATACCTTGAGAGAGTTCCAGCAGCAAAAATACATCCCGCTAGAGTGTCATGTTTAAGCATGGCTTGAATTTTCAAATATTTTTAAAAATATAAACTGAACATTAAAAAACTGCAAAGACAAGCCCCCAAGAGTTACCAGACTTCTGTAGATTGAGACCGAAGAGTGGTTTCAAGACGGAATAAAAAACTTCCAAACTGGTGCAAGCCACAAAAAAAAAGTCAAAGTTGAAAGGGCCACTAAAAAAGGGAGTCGCCCGACTGTCTCAAACTGAAGGTGCAAAAATGACAAAATGATTGGAATCAACATAAACCATTCTTGGTTTATATAAAAACACAACCGATGGAATCATATGACTAGGAAGCCAAATTTCATTCTAAACATCAAGTATTTGCTGTTCGGATCTTCATCTTCTGAAATCAATCTGCCCTCAAACATGCTACAACACACTGAGGGAGGGAGGACTAGAACCCAGTCCTCCTAGCTCAGCCATTAGTACTGCACCACTAGAAGCGGTTCTGCAGAGTTCTATCCAAAGCGAAGTCATCCAGCTTGTCAAGATAATAAAATCAATAACACCTAGAGAGAGAGATCCGAACAGAAGATCCAAACAGCAGACTCCCTCCCGCAAAGTTCACCTGGGTCCCAACCTGGGAATTTGACAAAGAATGTTGCAATTTATGGAAAATATTTTGTGTTAGTTAAAATGAAGGTCTTGTAAAAGATGAACTCCCTCTCAGAAGTTACAGGCATACCACAAAAGAGACAGATTATTAAAGCCATAGATTAGATTACAGTGTGGAAACAGGCCCTTCGGCCCAACAAGTCCACACCGACCCGCCGAAGCGCAACCCACTCATACCCCTACATTTACCTCATACCTAACACTACGGGCAATTTAGCATGGCCAATTCACCTGACCTGCACATCTTTGGACTGTGGGAGGAAACCGGAGCACCCGGAGGAAACCCACGCAAACACGGGGAGAACGTGCAAACTCCACACAGTCAGTCGCCTGAGGCGGGAATTGAACCCGGGTCTCTGGCGCTGTGAGGCAGCAGTGCTAACCACTGTGCCACCGTGCCGCCCTCGAGAGTATTTTATCTTAACCCATATCTAACCTTGAGGTAGAGCATGCACAAAACATTATTGGGGTACATGGGAGGGAATAACTAACCTTCATTGTTAAACATGCAATTGCTTGCCATTGAAATTATTCAAGTGGAAGGTTCCTTCATTTAAAAGAATACACACCTTTTACATAAATAATACTGCACAAGTAGTAATGGGGGTACATCCACTATCTGCAGCAAGGATGACCAAACCATAGACTAGGATCCATGTAGAATAGCAAAAAAAAAGTTCTCTGCACCTGAACAGAAGATTATTCAAGCATTTTAAAAGATCTGGAATCTAAAATACAAGTACTCTGACCTTCCTCATGAACAGAGGACCAAAACAAAAGCCACATAGTAGGAATACAGGCCATGTACCATAGCACAACAGATTATTTTGCCATTTATTTCGAAATCTTCTGTATCTTTTGGACATTTTAGAAATACAACTAGAGGTTTTATAGTCTCCTTATGCCATCTGGTGGATGTACTTTGCAGAGCAGCTTTGAAAATACACCATTAAAACATCAAATCTCGTGCTCTACAGTGTATAGTACCGTACACACTAATGTGGCTTGCCATTGCTCCTCAGTGTATCCTCTACAACTATTTTGCAGCAGACATTCTAAATATGAAAGTTAACTTTAATATTTGGCTTCTGCCCCTTCAATGGTTTCTGAGTTTAAAAAAAAAATTAGATCAGACACCACAAACTTGTATCCTCTAGTCCAATACCTGTGCAATGTTGAGGCTGCACTGCATTGCTGGAAGTGTTATACTTATTAAAGACATCAAGAAAATGAGTGCCATTCAGGGGGACACAAAAACAGTCTCTTGAGCAGCCTCTTCACAGTTATCACCAAAAACTCAATACTCATTCACCTTCACTGGTGTTCATGGGAAGACATTCCTCAACTGGTCACATTTTCTGTAATGAGTTTGTCCAAAAGTTAAACTAAAAAATGGTTTATTTTCCAGATATCTCAAGTGTAATAAGGCTTTTCTCCTTTTCAACTGTTTATCTAATAAGTGGAACATACCATAGTTACATTTAAGTACAGATTAGTGTTATGCCCTGTTGGGGTTGTCCATGACTAAGCAGAACAAAATGACCAACAGCTACCGATGGCATTAGCAGCATAACATGGCTGACCATAGTTAGACAGCCTAGGAAAATACTTGATTAATTTAGCCTTCAGAATAAGAACAATGGTAGCTCTGTAGACCCAAGATAACAGAAGAGAGAGAATATGCAGCTGTGGTTGTTTAAGCACAAGACCTAGATAAGAACATTTCACACCAATTTAATTAGTGAGTGCCTCAAATTATTTAATCAAATCTGTTACAATACTAATAGTAGATTTTAGTTAAAATCCTTCAAATAATCATAGATATATAGATTCTGATGTAGTTGTAGATTCACCTATATGTAAAAATGTAAAAGTCACTAACTGTATTGGGGGAAAGATTCAAATAAAATAAGAGCAAACCAGTTTCAGTCGGTAAAAAGTAGCCCCCATATCATTACAGAGAGAAACAAATCAGGTGTAGAAACTAGCAGGCATAACATGTTCATTCAACTCATCCCAATAAGACATCCAAAGATAAAGATGGGGTGCCCAGTAAATATGATAAGAAAGTGCTCATAACTTTAAGCTAAAGAATTCTAACATTAGGTGTGACAAGAAAACTTTGGGCAGCATGGTGGCTCAGTGGCTAGCGCTGCTGCCTCACAGCACCAGGGACCTGGGTTTGATTCCAGCCTCAGGCAGCTGTGGAGTTTGCACATTCTCCTCATGTCTGCATGGGTTTCCTCTAGGTAATCCAGCTTAATCCCACAATTCAAAGATGTGCAGGTTAGGTGAATTGGCCATGCTAAATTGTCCAGAGTATTCAGGGATGTGTAGGCTAGGTGCATTAGTCGGGGGAAAACAGTAATAGGATAGGGGAATGGGTCTGGATGGGATAGTCTTCAGAGGGTCAGTATGGACTTGTTGGGCCAAATGGGCCATTTCCACACCATAGAGATTCTATGATAATATATCCATTCCAACAAAGTTCTTTTGTATTCCCTGTACGGAGGACTATATTAAAAAAAAAGGTCCTTACGTGATAGGCAATTGACAGTTAACGTGATGCAGGTGGCAAATGTCTAGGCAGGAATATACTTGAATACACAGTGTCTATTATGAAAACCCCCAAGAAAAAGGAGATAACAGTCTGGTAAACATCATGAAGCCATGAGGACCAGGGAGTTGACCACAAGTCTGGCATCTCTAGCCATTCAATGATTTAATCCATTGGTTTAATTGAAAGAGTATGTAATTAAATGGGTTGGTTCATAAATGTTCGTAAAAGGAGGGATGAAACAAAATGTATGTTTTCTGTTGTTCGGTGAAGACCTCTTCAGGTTTTCAGAGGGTTTTCCCCCCACTGAATTTCAATAAACTCCGATGCTAGAAGTGAACTCCTGGGTGTCAAGTGAATCATTTGGTCATTCCATTGCAACATGCCTAAATATATTATTAACTACTCCTATTTTAAAATCAAACAAAGTTTATTAAAATGGATGCAATGTATCTTCAGCATGAGCTTCACATAGACCTAAATAAGTATGAGTATTCAGTCATCCAGGGATTTTCACATCCCTTTAAAAATGAATTAACAAAATTTCAAAAACAGCTTGTCTGGTTAAGCCTGAATTTCTCCAAAATATGTACCACTAATTTTCCACTCTATTATTGTCTCTATGGATTGGAATAAGGTCAGCTAGAATATGAACTCCCTCTTTGGGGCTATTGGCCTGGTCGAATCAGGGAGCCCTGGCTGACACGTAAACAGGAGTGTCAGAGGTTCTGTACACTCTAGGAGCCAACTGTGAAATTGCCAGATCAGTGTCACATACTATGCATAAAATCAATATACTGGCCTTCATGGAATTATTTCAGATTCTCTCAGCCAAACCTACAGCTGTAAACACAACCATAGAAACTGGAAATCAATCTACACCACCCACTTGTTTAGAGAAAAGGACTCTGAACGTATGGAGTTAAAAAGGAAGCCAGTGTTGCTCACTTTAAATGAACAAAAAAAAAAAACCAGGAAGCGGCTTCGCAGACAATTCTACCAGAAAAACATCAAGTTGCTGCAAGTTATGTTAGCAGCTAAGACACTAACAGCAATATCTTGAAAATGGATGCTCCTAACAGAGGGTTCTTTCAACCTGCTCCAATTTTAGAGTCAACCAAGAGCCAAGCTTCTAGGAATTAAACTACAGAAAACAGTTAGGATTTTATAAAGGAACAACACCATTTAAAATTAGAGGCCTGCCACCGAAGAGAATAAAGAGACAGCCAATCCATACTAGTTGAAAAGGTGTTTACGCATGGGTAAAGATAGACATACTTGAATTCAGGGTCAGGGGATAGGGGTTAGAAATAAGTAATCTGTACCATACACGTGCGCACACACAGTCTGTTACAATAACGAGCATAAGTGTCAGAACCTTAACATTGAAAGAGCTTTGCAACTGCAACAGGCCTGCCTAACTGTGGTGATTTAGATTCACTTTGAATTGCTGTATATCTGTATTTGATAGCTCTCTAAAAAAGTAATCATTTTATATAATGCAGTCTATTAGATAGTGTGTATTTAGTGCTAATTCAGCTGGAAACCTAGTGTAAAGAACTCACCGATTTTCATCGTTAAAGTTATATCTGGGTTGGGGGTCAGGATCATCATCATTTATATCAAAGCTTGCTTTAGGGTCCTGCAAAAATAAAAGATTTCAAATCTTAAAAAGATTGCAGAGTTTTGTTTATGCTTTGTGAAACTAACATCATAGTAACTATGAACTGAACACTGACCTCTCAATATCATAACTGAAATCAGTAACATATTCAGCAAACAGAAACACATGCACTATCAGGAATAGACCATAGGAGATTTTCTGCCCCTAATATTTAATAACCAGGAAGGACTCAAAATGATAATTGCAGTGCTCCTATATATATATATAAAAAAAAAAAAGAGTAAACAAGGAGCCTGCTTGGTCTTCAGATAGACAATCTATTGCAAGCTAGGATCCACCACAGCTATAAAAACCTGAAGAAACAACCACACTGAAGAGATACTTATCCATCTGCCTTTGATATTAATTTAAATATTCTGCCAAGATGTGCATTTGCACATGTACAGTATGAAAACTTGACAGCCAAAAGATTTCAGTGAGTAGTGAGGATCTCAAAAACACTGTTGTTGAGGCATTCATAGGGGCTTTCAAAAGGTAATTTGGATAATTGTCTGAAAGATAGAATAATTGAAGGACTACAGGGAAGACAAGATAGTGGGACTACTAGAGTGCTCTTACAAAGATCCAGCAAATACTGGATGGGCAAAACAGACTCCTCTGTATGGTTCATTCCTTTCAGCAGTATTCTAACTAAACTCAAGGTGATATCCATACTGATCTCCAACATTTGTTTCTTACGTAAAGAAAAACAAAAAGTTACACTATGTTAGAAGGTTAGGGGAAGTGAGGATCACAGATTCTGGAAATCAGAGTTGAGAGAGTGTAGTGCTGGAAAAGCACAAGCCAGGCAGCATCTGAGGAGTAAGAGAGTTGACATTTTGGACATGAGCCCTTCATCAGGGATCGAAGTTACACAACTCAATGGAAATACCTACTTGAAATATACATGCTGAACGGGTGCTCTTCTAAAATAATTTCTCAGACTTAAGCCTTGTATTATTGAAGTATTACACTTATTTTCAAATGAATCCTCCAAAAACCATTTTCAGGCTATGATCAAATGCAGGGGTTTTTTTTGCATGTGTTTGAAGTATTAATAGTGCATGTACTGTAAAAGTTCCAGAAGGAGATGGAAGGATATTAAAACTATTTCATATAGTTTTCTAGTTAGTGGAAAGCTTTAAAACTTGACCTCTACTGATTTAGAAGGCTTGTGTAATTATATTCAATTTTTTTTCATAGAAGTTAATCAGCTTTCAACATGAGAACTGTAAACTTGAGTCACAAAATTGTATATTTAAGTCTGACCTTAAGAATTGGGCACATATTTGCAAGCAGGCATTTCAGCATAGGACACAACACAAATGGATCAAGAATCTTTCAGGTATGGTACTTAATATGTTTCCCCATCTACCTGCTTAAAATTAAGCATTTAAATTTGTGAACATAAATTACCTCATAGGATTATTCAATTCAAAACAAAAAAGGCAGAAGGGGTTTTCTTTACACCTTAGCCAATATTTTAGATTATATTACTTAGTGTGGAAACAGGTCCTTCGGCCCAACAAGTCCACATCAACCCTCCGAAGAGCAACCCACCCAGACCCATTTCCCTACACTTACCCCCTCACCTAACACTACAGGCAATTTAGCATGGCCAATTCACCTAACCTGCACATCTTTGGACTGTGGGAGGAAACCGGAGCACCTGGAGGAAACCCACGCAGACAGAATGTGCAAATTCCGCAGAGTTGCCTGAGGCGGTAATTGAACCCGGGTCTCTGGGACTGTGAGGCAGCAGTGCTAACCACTGTGCCACCACGCTGCCCCTTTACCAGTTTATTTTTCTCATTCGTTTCTGTCTGAGCACTTCCCTCGATATTTATCGACGAACATTTAAGTTCACTGCCTATGAAGCACCTGGGCCATCCTAAGTATATAGCACCTAGTAAAATGTATAGCAAAGATTTTCTTGTGTGTAAACCTCAATAAGACAAGTGCATTTCATGAAACAGTTGGTCATTTCCCCTTACTTTATTGTAGCTGTTCACAAATGACAGACTGAAATAGTTTTACATGGTACTTCAATTAGAACTTACATAATTTTTGGCCAAGTCTGGATGGTTCTTCTCTATTCCATCATCCAGGATGGATACCACAATCCCTTCACCTGTGTAACCCCGCTTCCAGGCGGACAGAACGTTTAGGTCATTAGGGATCGCATTGTTCTAAATAAACATAAGTTTTTGAGATGCAAGCGTGAAAATAAGTAACCAATATTACTGTGATCCCTGGAACAAGTACATATACTTTACAACAAGTTCCCAAAAAGTATGAACATTTTAACCAAAGGCACAAAAGAAACAATTCACCAAAGTAGAAGTTATCTGCCAGAAGTCAAAAATGAGAGAGACATTGGATTTATTTAAACTCAAGTATCAAATTTTTGAAGCATTGATCATTCATTCTGCAAATAGCAAAACAAAAGTACTGACAGGATTCACTATTTTCACAAAGAGTGGAGCAAGGTTCATGGCTCACATTTACATTTGTTATGCAAGTCAGAGGACGATGTCACCAAATCAGGGTGACCACATAGTAATGAAGGAGTCTGAATGGAGAAGAGTGCTATATATTTCAGATGAAATATTGAAGAGAGGCTCCAACTGCCCCTTGGCATCAATTTACGAGCAGGGGAGTTGACCCAGTGTGAAAACAATAAATGCTGGAGATCACAGCAGGTCAGGCAGCATCGATGGAGACAGCAAGCTAATGTTTCAAGTCTAGAGGACTCTTCATCACAGCAGTAATTTGCTCCTACAGTCATCCCAGTGATTTGGCCAATATTTATCCATAGGAAAAAACCTGATTATCTGGCTATTATCACTGCACTTTGTTGGAACTTGCTGTTCACAAACTGACTGCTGCTTTTCCTCAAAAATAAAGATACCTCATTAGCTGCTTTTGAGACGTTTGTACAACTGACACTCATGGAAAGCGCCATATACTATAAATGCAAACTATTCTTCCAAATTTCATGCTCATTAGAATGCTGCTTTAACCATGCCACACAATTTTCTGCCTTCTTCAACCAAGTGTGTATTGTATTATTTTAGGTCTCTTCATGTCAAAAGAAAAACAAGCATACATTTAAATACAAGTAAATGTGACTGAACAAAAATGTATTTTGAACTAATTAAGAGGTTACTCAGATTAAAAGAAACCAGTTTTTAATTCCAAATGCATTCCAGCAGCATGATCTAATTTTCAATAATTTTACAAATCTAGTATTTTAATACCACATACTACCAAACTCTCGTTGAGTCAACATAGTTCCATAAAGCCCTGCAGCCAAGGTAGGCAGACTTAAGGCAGCCATTTTATAACTGAACTGAGTTGATAAACCTGCACAGGCACCGATGGTGTTGGTTTAAAATGAATTTAAAGATTATAATTTTTTAAAAATGACTTTTGACAACATTGTCGAGAAGTCAGAGTGTGACGCTGGAAAAGCACAGCCAGTTAGGCAGCATCCGAGGAGCAGGAGAATCAACATTTCGAGCATAAGACCTTTGTGATGAAGGGCTTATGCTCAACATTGATTCTCCTGCTCCTTGGATGCTGCCTGACCGGCTGTGCTTTTCCAGAGTCTCACTCTCGACTCTGACCTCCAGCATCTGCAGTCCTCACCGTCTCCAACATCGTAGAGAAGTCCATTATTAATATCTTTGGGGTTACCATCACCACAAACAGTGGCAACAAGAGAAGCTCAAAGAGGCTAGGAATATTACAGCAAGTAAATCATTCCTGACTCTTCAAAACTGGTCCACCTACATCTACAAGGCACAAGTGAGGAAGGTGATGGAATACTCCCTACTTGCATGGATGGGTGCAGTTCTAACAACAGTTTGGGGCAGCACGGTGGCTCAGCATTAGCCCTGCTGCCTCACAGCACCAGGGACCCGGGTTAGATTCCTGCCTCAGGTTACTGTGTGTGGAGTTTGCACATTTTCCTCATGTCTGCGTGGGTTTCCTCTGGGTGCTCTGGTTTCCTCCCACAATCCAAAGATGTGAAGGTCAGGTAAATTAGCTGTGCTAAATTGCCAAGTCGGGATAAATATAAGATAGGGAAATAGATCTGGGTGGGTTACTCTTCAGGGGTTCGATGTGGACTTGTTGGGCTGAAGGGCCTGTTTCCAAATTGCAGAGAATCTAATCTAAATCAAGACAGCATCCAGGCCGAAGCAGTTCACTTGACGGACACTATATCCACAAGCATCCACTCCTCCAACACCTACACTCAAGGGCAGAGTATATGATCTACAAAATGCACTGTGGAAATTCATTGAGGATCCTCAGCAAGCACCTACCAAACCCAAGGACAAGGGCAGCAGATAGATGGGAACAGCACCAATAAATCTCTGCCCAGGCCACACCAGATCCTGACTTGGAAATATATCCCTGTTCCTTCAGTGTTGCTGGGTCAAAGTCCTGGAATTCCCTCCCTAAAAAGGGAATTGTGGGCGAACCTGCAGCCCATGGACTGCATTGGCTAAAGGAGGCACCTTATTCAAGGGCAACTAGGAAGCAGCAATAAATCTTGGCCAGCCAGTGATGTCTGTACCCTCTAAGTGAATAAAGAAACTAATTTCTTGCAACTTATATCTTGCAGTTCACATGACCCAAAAATGAAAAACTGAATTTGTAAGCACTTCATCAACATTTTCAAAGTTAGAAAAGTTATAGAGACAGAAAATGAGGTATGCAGCATGGAAACAGACCCTTCAGTCCAACTTATCCATGAAAACTATTATCCTAAATAAATCTCATTTGCCAGCATTTGGCCCATTTCCATCTAAACTTCCTATTCATATACCTATCCAGATGCCTTTTAAGTATTGTAATTATATTAGCTTCCGCTACTTCTTGGCAGTTCATTCCATACACTTATTACCCACTGCGTGTAAAAGTTGCCCCTTAGCTCCCTTAGTGGGCGGCACGGTGGCACAGTGGTTAGCACTGCTGCCTCACAGCGCCAGAGACCCGGGTTCAATTCCCGCCTCAGGCGACTGACTGTGTGGAGTTGGCACGTTCTCCCCGTGTCTGCGTGGGTTTCCTCCGGGTGCTCCGGTTTCCTCCCACAGTCCAAAGATGTGCAGGGCCAGGTGAATTGGCCATACTAAATTGCCCGTAGTGTTAGGTAAGGGGTAAATGTAGGGGTATGGGTGGGTTTCGCTTCGGCAGGTCGGTGTGGACTTGTTGGGCCAAAGGGCCTGTTTCCACACTGTAATGTAATCTAATCAAAAAATCTTTCCCCTCTCACCCAAAATCCATGCCCTCTAGTTTTAGACTCCCCTGCCCAGAGATCTTTACCTTATCCATACCCCTCATGATTTTATAAACCCGAGGTCACCCCTCAGCCTCTGACTCCAGGGGAAAAAGGCCCCCATCTATTCAGCTTCTCCCTATAGCACAAACCCTCCAATCATGGCATCATCCTTGTAAGTCTTTTCTGCATCCTTTCAAGTTTTACAACATCCTTGCTATAGAAGGGAGGCCAGAATTGCACAGTATTCTAATGGTGGTCTAGCCAATGCAGTGTATAACCACAGCATGACCTCCCAACTTCTATACTCAATACTCTGACCAATAAAGGAAAGCATACCAAACACCTTCACTATCCTATCTTCCGGTGACTCCACTTTCAAGAAACTCTCAACTTGCACTCAGAGGTCTCGGTTCAGCCACACTCCCCAGGACCTTACCTCTAAGGTGTACAAGTCATGCCCAGATAGGCTTTCCAAAATGCAACACTCACGTTTATCAGAACTAAACTCCATCTGCCATTCCTCAGCCCAATCATCCATTCGATCAAGATCCTGTTGTACTCCAGTAACCTTCTCACTATTAACTACATCTCCAATTTTGGTGTCATCTGCAATCTTACTAACCATAACCCCTATGTTTACATCCAAGTAATTTTATATTTTAAAAAAAGTGACAAAAAAGAATGGACCCAGCACTGATCCTTGTGACACATCTCTAGTCACAGGCCTCCAGTCTGAAAGGCACCCCTCCATCACCACCTTAGAGCCAGTTCTGTATTGCCACAATAATTTAATCTGTCAACACAGGTATATGGCATAGCATGCAATATGTACTATTAGACAGGATTCCTGTAAAGAACTCAGTACTTCATTTCTACTTTAAAACTAGCCAAGACAGAATTAATGCAAACTGTTAGGAGCTGCTGTGTCGCAGAGCAAGAATCCATTATTGCTTTAATGATTGGAGATTTTCTCATCCAGAAGAGACCAAACTGCTTAAATTGATATACTAGCTCAGACTTTAGAACTACCAAGAATAAATTTCAATGTTTGTTGTGGCCTTGTGACAGATAAATTCAGAGAGCATGAAAGAAAGCCAAGGCCAAAAGAATTCACAGTAATAAAAAAAAAAAAGACCTGGGACAGGTATTAGTACAGGTACAGCAAAAGACTCAACAGTTGTAAAAAATATTGTGTCTTGCTAACTTTGTAGCAGTTACATATGTTGACTCAAGCACTCAAAACCAAAGAAAGTCAGACTCCCACAATGCACAACAGTAAAGGATAAAATTGTATTTTTGAAAGTGCCTGTACCAACAAATAACTGCTAACTTAATTCAAAAATTGTTTTTCCTATAGCCCTGGAAGAAGAAAAAAAACATTTCACACTACTTTACAAATCTTTTTCAGATTGAGTATTGTCAAAGCTCACTGCATCATTTTCCACAAGTCTGCCTCTACCCCTGCAAAGTACTCAAACTTACCAAATACCACTGCTTATGGTATAGAGGATCTGAAGGAACAGAAAATGCTCGCTTCTGCCGACTTTTCACTACTTGCTGTTCCAGCCACTTCACCTTAAATAATAAGATAGCCATGTAACTCTTCACATCAGCCAGTGAGGTCAAATTCAGAAATCAGAACTAAAAAAACAATATTGACAAATACCTCAATAATCATTGTTAGCAAAGTGAGGCATGACTTCATCCTGCCAAACTTCAAAAGTTTAGACATACAAACATCAAAATTGCAAATCTCATTTTACTCAAATCAATGTCCATCTTCCAAGAACTTCGTTTCAATTTCACAAATTAAGGTTTTTACTTTGCCACACTACCAATAAGTCCTTATCACAAATGACACAGATGCAACAGAAATAAACTCTAATTCACAGGACATCAGCAATAAATGCTGATCTAGTGGTGTTGGGCTGCATTCTTGAAATGCTGTAATCGATGCAGTGTAGTTACCAAAGGAAATTCAGGATTTTGACCCAACCTCAGTAAAGGAATGGTGATATAGTCCTAAGGATGATACATTGCCTGGAGAGAAACTTGCTTGTGGTCATGTTAACAAACGGTAGCACTGCAGCGACTTGTCAAGGCATCTTGAGACGATACACTTCCTTCTTAACTGGCAGTGTGTATGATGAAGACGACAGATGGAATGCCCGTTTTGTCCTGGATGGTATCAAGCTTGATAGGGTATTATTTTAGCTGCACTCACCCCAGAAAGTGGAAGTGTATTGAATTATACTCCTAACTTTTGCCTTTCAGATGGTGGACACCCTTTGAGGAGTACTCAAATTAGCCATACCTACAAGACAAGCTGTTCAACACAGATAGATATCATATGTTGATATGTGCACCATTTCCAAAAACAAGCCAGGACAAATCAAACCTAGCCAATCACTGCTCCAGTCTACTCTGAATAATCAAAGTGGATGGACAGTGCAATCAAGAAGCACTAAGAATAACTGGCTCAATATTTGGGTTCAACCAGGACAAATTTGACTCTTAACCTCATTACAGCTTGGTCCAAAATGGGGAGCAAAAAAAAAAATCCAAACTCCAAAAAGCAATGGTGAAAGTGAGTGCCCTTGATCAAATGTTCCTTCTAAGCTATGCGGCCACTCAAAGTACACAGGCCAGCTTACCAATGCAATTCCTGGCATGGACTTCAAGTTATAGCATCTACAAAACCGCACTGCAGAAATTCACCAAGGTTCCTTTAAAAGCACCTTCCATACCCACAACTATACCACCTCAAGAATAAAAGCAGCAGATACAGGAGGAACACCATCGCAACCTGCAAGTCCCCATCCAGACTTGAAAATATATCACCATTCTTTCATTCATTGGGTCAAAATACTTGACTTCCTTTCCTAACAGCACCAACACCCAAAAGGACTGCAGCAGTTTAAGTTGGTGGCTCACCACCATTTCCCCCAGGGTAATAATCTCCTCATCCAATGAGGAAATAATAAAAACTAGTTTGAAAAGGCAATTTAGTGAAATTTACCTTGGGTTCCTTTTCCAGTCGCCTATGTCGGATCTGGTGTGGAATGACAGATCGTTTTGACACTCGTTGGTGTTTAAAATAGTAATAGCGCCCATCATCAAAAACCTTAAAAAACAAACCAACAAGTCAAATGGCTAAATCCAGCATTTACTATTATAGTGAAACTATTTTTCAGAAATCTCCCTACTCTGAAAAGGAGGGGGATTAGGGGGAAAAAAAGGTGGAAAGAGACAGAAGGCAAGCAAAAATTGAGACTTAAAGAAGCATCATTAGTCATTCTGCAAGTCATTAACATTGTCCAAAATGGTTTGGGAGAACTTAATATTAACATTTTGTTTTTACAATTAAAATTCAGTGAAGGATTAAAGCCCATCACATGCAGCAAGTATATATCGGCATAATGTACACTAAATAGCCACATTAAACAAATTCAAATAGGCTTTGGTCAATATGATCAATACAATGGCAAGCTCCAAATACTTTTCATATCATATTTTAAATAGCTCTAAAATCAACCCAAGTTTTTTTTTGAAAGCTATGCAGCTAATGTCATTGTATAACAGACAACACTTATTTTGCACGCAACATTCTGCAGAACAAGCAGTTAATACATTTGGCAGCAGAAAATGGAGAGTGGGTCAGACCCATTATCCTCATAGCAGAGGTCTGCTCCATTAAATCTAAGCCACTAAAAAAAACATCCAAAACCTCCTATTAACATCTCACACCAAAACACCAGCCTCAGTTATATTCCATATTTTGATTCACATTTAACTCAGTTTGGAGTGCTACTGTTAAAGCAGGATTATATGTTTTTTATTAGTACTTATAGTACAAGCATGGACTGGGTTTAAAAAAAATGTTCCGAACGGTGATACTAACATTAAATACCAACTACGCAGAGGCAAAGCAATTGAAGCAGTTGCAAAATTTCAAACTACTACTTCAAGCTCCACATATCTTCCCACAAAATAACGAGACATTTATTCTACGTATTGGGACAAAGACGTTAAAAGGAAAAATTGCAAATATAGCATAGTGAGTTATTACAAGTCTCTCAGTCATTTCCATTTGCTCTCATCAGCAACAATACCTCCTCTTGTTAGAGCTCCCCTAATACTCAAAATGATGAAATGGATTGCCACATTTCTTGACGTACTCCTGTTCTAAAACAATTTTGCAGCTGCTTTAACTTTGGAATTGAAGCACTAGTTTTCAAAAGTTAGAAAGGCAAACATGCCAATACCTATAAATAATTATTTTTGGTACAAAGTTACATTGCACTTTGCTCAAAAACCACAGATTCATGTCAAACTCTGAGCTCAAAAACTGCATGAATTTATGTAAAACTCTGTTATTTCACTTTTTAGATTGGAATCAATCTAAACATCAGGTCATAGACAGAGAACACAGGGGGCTAACACCTTCAACACATTAGCTAGCTATCGCCATTGTTAACAGCTAACCCGAGAATGCAACTTTTTTAAAAAAAGGGTTTTGTGATTTACACATGAAAGAAGTGAAACTATCACTGTATTCTAACAGATGAAAGGCTTAACAGAATCAATTCTTCAATGTATAATTTCAGTTACATCACACTGCAAATTTTTGCTATAAATTCTGCGTTACGATCGAGCCCTCCACAATCACCTGATGAAGGAGCGTCGCTCCGAAAGCTAGTGTGCTTCCAATTAAACCTGTTGGACTATAACCTGGTGTTGTGTGATTTTTAACTTTGTAATACCTATAAATGTATCATTCCCCTCTCACGCTGGTGTTACACCACTTCAACCCGAATCCAAGCATGCAAAGGGATGGAACAAAAAAAAGTGTACGTTTTGTTTGGGCACAATACAAAGTGCTAGAGGAATAGGTCATTCTTCTAAAAAGCCTAATATCCTGGTCAGCATTTGATTTTGCCCTGAACGTGTTGAGAGAAAAAAAAGAGGAAATCCCAGGAGGATCTGGTGATCACATTGTCTACAGGAGCTTGCTGCGTGTAAATTGGTTGCATAGTTCGGCATTAGAACAACATAAGGAAAGCGATTTTTGGACATCCTGCGGCGGTGGAAATTACTGTACACAAACGCCAGCCTTTCAGTGGCATAACCAGCATGAGCCATACCCGTCCTAAGTTGATGAATCCGTGCTTGCGAGCTATCCTTCTGGCTTCCCCTGCCCCACCAGAGATGTAGACAGCCCAGGTGTTGGTGTACGGCTGCTTACTGCTATTAAACTCACTAAGAATACTTGTAAAGAGAACAGCCACCAAAAGCCGACGGATACAACTCATAACGATGCGATAGATTTTCAGGTGGCCTCAACCTAAGTCATTTTATAGCCAAGTCAGTTCCACCGTTGCAAGACCAAGAAGAAACTTGGTGCAAGTCATTAAGGATTTTTTTTAAAAGCTCCAATACAATGCCGTGGGAGGGACAGGAGGCAATAATTGGCTACGGTTTCCAAGATGTCACACGCACGCCATTAAATCATGGATGTCAAGTTGCGGTAATTGTTATTGTTCAAGTTGGTGAGCGGCGCTCACGGAAATAGCCGAATGTTTCCGACCGTGGCCGAAGCGGCTCCGGCCTCCCCACCCCGACCTCGCTCGGGTGTTTTAAGCGGGTGGAGGGAGGAGGAGCAGGGAGGTCAGCTCATGATCGGCCCACTCCGGCACGACGGTTGGTGTTGGGTGACGTCGCCGCCAGATACTCTCGCGCACTAACGGCCGTTGGTTGGCGGCTGACGCAATCGACAGGTGCGCTCGAGCCTAACGGCTGGCTGAACACCTGAGGGGGATGGGATACTAGTTCCAGCGTAACAAGTTGGAGAATGGAGGACTTGTATTTGTTTATATGATCTTGCTCCTCTTCAAATAGATATAAAATCCATATGACCTCCTAAAATAGCCCGCTTTCCCGCCACCACCATCCACAGCAGACAATAATGTGTGCCAATTTCAAGGAGTATTGCAGTAACTTGCCGAGAAACCCATTAACGGCCAAATTCCACATCCCACAACCTTTACCGCCTAGAAGGACAAGGGCAATATGCGTAAAAGCAACATACTGCAAGTGCTGGAAATATAAAGCAAACATCTAGAAAACTGGAGAAATTCAGCAGGTCTGGCAGCATCTGTGTAGAAAGAAAGAGTTAATGTTTCAAGGTTGATATGACTTCTTAAACTTAGAAAGTTCTGCAGTAAATGTGTAGGAGCACCACAACCAACTACAAATTCCTCTCCAAGCCACACACTGTCCTGACGGCAAATTATTATTGCTGCCACTGGATCAGAATCCTGAAACTTCCAGCTTAACAGCAGAGTGGGTGTATCTGCAGGATTTGGTGCAAGGTGGGAACTCACCACCACCTTCTCAAGGGCAATAAGGGAAGGTAAATCAAATTCTGGCTTTGCCAATGACACTCATGCTATGAAGCAATTTTTAGAAAGGGCTTTTCTTCCTCTTGAAATTCTCTGTTACCCTCTGGCTTGAAGTTACATTTGTATGGAAAACTGCATAAAGAAACAATGGCTTTTGCTACAAAAAGCTTGCTCTACCTCAGAGTCATAGAGGTGTAGAGCAGGGAAAAAGACCCTTTGATCCAACTCGACCAGATATCCTAACCTAATCTAATCCCACTTGCTAGCACTTGGCCATTATCCCTCTAAACCCTTCCAAATCATATACCCATCAGATGCCTTTTAAATGCTGTAATTGTACCAGCCTCACCACTTCCTGTGGCAGTTCATTTGATACACGCACCACCCGCTGTGTGAAAACGTTGCCTCTTAGGTCCCTTTGATATCCTTCACCGTAAACCTATCCCCTCTAATTCTGGAGTCCCCACCCCAGGGAAAAGATCTTGTCTATTTATCCTATCCATGCCCCTCATGATTTTATAAACCTCTATAAGGTCACTCCTCAGGCTCCAATGCTCTAGGGAAATCAAGCACAGCTGATTCAGCCTCTCCATAAAGCTCAAATCCTCCAACTCTGGCAATGTCCTTGTAAATCTTTTCTGAACCTTTTCAAATTTCAAAACATCCCTCCAACAGGAAGGAGACCAGAATTGTACCCAAAATTCCAAAAGTGGCCTAATCAATGTTCTGTATAGCCGCAACATGACCTCCCAACTCCTATGCTCAATGCTCTGACTAATTTTGATAAGGGATAGCATTACTGCTGTACTTATGGAGGATATTCCTGGGAATATATCCAGGGAAGTTATTTGTGTGTAACTGAGAAATAAGAAAGGGATGATCACCTTATTGGGATTGTATTATAGGCCCCCTAATAGTCAGCGGGAAATTGAGAAACAATTTTGTCAGGAGATTTCAGTTATCTGTTCGAATAATAGGGTAGTTATGATAGGGGATTTTAACTTTCCAAACATAGACAGGGACTGCTATGGTGTTAAGGGTTGAGATGGAGAAGAATTTGGTAAGTGTGTACAAGAAAATTTTCTGATTCTCGTCTTGCATGTGAAAACATACTTCATGGGCTTCATCCCAAATTTTGCCTGTGATGTCACAATTTTATGTTATCAACAAAATTAGAACATTCAGAGAAAGCACCCAATGACTTACAACAATTGACAAACTGTGTGGGCAGGATAAGAGTTGATAAACTCATAGTTATCAAACTGTGATGTAGATCTGCTGAAAACGCAAGGGATGAAATTGAAAGAAATATTAATTATTTAGTAGATTTGACTCTAAAGTCATCGAGTCATACAGCATGGAAACAGACCATTACAAAATAACAATTTACAAAATTAACAGGTTTAAAAACAGAAAGTGCTGAACCTATTCAGCAGGTCAGGCAGTATCTGAGGACAGAGAAATAGTTAATATTTTAGGTTGATAATTTTCCATCAAAGGGAATAAGAATGTTAAATTTCTCTTAAACATGAGAAGATATAATGACTAAACTTTGGAATTCTCTAATTAGACCACACCTTGCATCTTGTGTCTAATAAAGAAAAATCAAAGATACAGGGAAATAAAATGAAAGAAGTATTGTGTCTGTCAGATCGGAAAATAAGTTACAATTCAATTTTAAAACAAGAGAAGGACGTAGAACATAGAAAATTACAGCACAGTGCAGGCCCTTCAGCCCTCAATCTTGCACCTACCTGAGAAACCAATCTGAAGCCCATCGAACCTATACAATTCCACTTTCATCCATATGATTATCCAACGTTGATTTAAATGCCCTTAAAGTCAGTGAGTCTATTACTGTTGCAGGCAGTGCATTCAATGCCCCTACTACTCTCTGAGTAAAGAAATTACCTCTGACATTGGTCCTATATCTATAACTCTTCAATTTAAAGCTATGCCCCCTTGTTCTAGCCATCTCCATCCAAGGAAAAAGAGTCTCACTGTTCACCCTATCTAACCCTCTGATTATTTTACATGTCTCAATTAAGTCACCTCTCAACTTTCTTCTCTCCAATGAAAACAGCCTTGGGTCCCTCAGCCTTTCCTCATAAGACCTTTCCTCCATACCAGGCAACATCCTAGTAAATCTCCTCTGAACCCTGTCCACAGCTTCCACATCCTTCCTATAATGTGGTGACCAGAACTGTACACAATAACCCAAGTGCGGGTGCACCAGAGTTTTGTACAGCTGCAGCATGACCTCATGGCTCCGAAACTCAGTCCCTTTACTACTAAAAGCTAACAGACCGAATGCCTTCTTAACAAACCTATCAACCTGGGGGGCAGCTTTCAGGAATCTATGTACGTGGACACTGAGATCTCTCTGCTCATCAACACTAGCAAGAATCTTACCATTAGCCCAGTACTCTGCATTCCTGTTGCTCCTTCCGAAATGAATCACCTCACACTTTTCCATATTAAACTCCATTTGTCACCTCTTAGCCTAGCTCTGCAGCTTATCTGTGTCTCTCTGTAACCTACAACATCTTCTGCACTATCCAGAACTCTACCGACTTTAGTGTCATCCGCAAATTTACTAACCCATCCTTCTATGCCCTCATCCAGGTCGTTTATAAAAATGACAAACAGCAGTGGAACCAAAACAGATCCTTGCAGTATACCACTCGAAACTGAACTCCAGGATGAATATTTCCCATCAACCACCACCCTCTGTCTTCTTTCATCCAGTTAAAGTCTGTTCCAAACCACAAAATCATCCTCAATCATATGATTCTGTATTTTGTGAAACGCAGTGCTTTTCCAACAACACACTCTTGAATCCAATTTCCAGCATCTGCAGTCCTCATTTTCTCCACCTTTCTCAAAAAATTCAATAACATTTGTGAGGCACGACCTACCCTTCACAAAACCATGTTGACTATTCCTAATCAACTTATTCCTGTCTGGATGATTATAAATCCTATCCCTTATAACCTTTTCCAATGCTTTACCCACAACCAAAGGAAGGCTTATTGGTCTATAATTACCAGGGTTGTCTCTCCTCCCCTTTTTGAACAAGGAACAATATTTGCTAGCCTCCAGTCTTCTATTCCTGTAGTCAATGACGACATAAAGATCAAAGCCAAAGGCTCAGCAACCTCCACCCTGGCTTCTCTGAGAATCCTCGGATAAATCCCATCCGGCTCAGGGGACATCTATTTTTACACTTTCCAGAATTGCTAACACTTCCTCGTTGTGAACCTCAATCCTATCTCGTCTAGAAGCCTCTATCTCAGTATTCTCCTGAACAACATTGCCTTTTTCTAGTGTGAATATGACTGAAAAATATTCATTTAGTGCTTCCCCTCTCTCCTATGACTCCACGCACAACTTCTAACTACTATCCTTGATTGGTCCTAATCTTAGGCTCGTCATTCCTTTATACCTGATATACCTATAGAAAGTCTTAGGGTTTTCCTTGATCCTATCCAAAGAAGGGACTCATTAGAATGCAAACAGTCACTACACTGCATTAATGTTGTCACACAGCACTTCTTTGAGGTATTGCCTTGCCTTATTGATACTCTATAACTAAATAACTGAGAAAGAATAATTATTAAGAACTTGCATATCACTAGAGAGGCTTTAGGCCAGCCTATGTCTATCAACCAGTTCTGAAAACTCTCTGCTCATATTTTAAAGCTATGACAAATTCTAATGCAGCAGTCTAAAACAATAATATTTTAAATCAAACAATCCTCAACAAGGACAATTAAAATAGGCTGAGGTAAATGTAACTTTTCCTAATAAATTACCAAGAATTAAATGTTGGTTTCTGTTACTATGCCACATATAAGGAAATCCCAAAATATTTAACTGTTAAAGTACAAATTAGATTCATGCTTAGTTGAAGTTGCAGCAGTTTAAATTTTATAGATTTTACCTTGCTTGAATTTGTATTGTTTTCTTATTAAACTTTTACTTCAGATTGTAACCATGTGCTCATTTTATATCCTGGCTGTGGCTCTCACTTTAGTTATTTCTGCACAGAAGTCATTGTAAACGATGGTAAAAAGAGAAAAGTGCATCGAATAACAACATTGACATATTCAATTGGTTTTTGCCCAAATCCGTTTTAAAGTTTGCAGATATTTTAGTCATAAATATTTTGGTCATATTAAGACAAACCAAGAAATGTATTATTTATTTTGAAACAGCAATTTAGTGTTCTATGTTTTGTATTCTATTTTTCTAAACCCAACTTGTTTCCATTAAATGCAGGAAATACATAAATGTACTGACATATTATTTCTTTTTAGATGTTAAATGTCTTTCTGGCATTTGCTGGTTCTATCTATTTGTACTTTTGTCAGCAGTAATGAATGAGGGAAATATTTAATTATAATTACGATCAGAAAAGAACAGTAATTTGGATAATTGCTTTTAAAGATCTTGGACAATCTTCTCTTTATAAATTATTCAACTCATTTCAACTCTTAAAAATAAGCTACAATGCTCAGAAAATTTCTTGAATATTTGAAAATTACACAATAAAAAGAGAACAAGCAAATATTTTAATTCTAAACCAAAAACAGGAAATATTGGAAACACAACAAGACATAGAGCTATAGAGCCACAGAGATGTAAGCACAGAAACAGACTCTTTGGTCCAACTCGTCTATGCTGACCAGATATCCTAAATTAATCTAATCCCATTTGCCAGCACTTGACACATGTCCCTTTATACCAATTCTATTCATATACCCATCCAGATGCCTTTTAAATGTTAAAGTTGTACCAGCATCCACCACTTCCTCCGGTAGCTCATTCCATACATGCACCACCCTTGGTGTGAAAAAGTTGTCTGTTACATTTTCCCCTCACCCTAAACCTATACCTTCTAGTTCTGGACTCTCCCCTCACCCCTGCCAGGGATAAGACCTTGTCCATTTATCTTATCCATACCCCTCATGATTTTATAAACCTTTTGAAAAGGTCATCCCTTAGCCTCTGATGCTCCAAGGAAAACAACCACAGAGTATTCAGCCTCTTTCTATAGCTCAACACTTCCTCCCCATCCTTGTAAATGTTTTCTGAACCCTTTCGAGTTTCACAACATTCCTTCCTATAGTAGGGAGACCAGAATTGTACACAATATTCCAAAAGTGGCCAAATGTCCTGTACAACCACAACATGATCTTCCAACTGCGATACTCAATGCTCTGACCAATGAAGGAAAAAGCAAACACCTTCTTCACTGTCCTACGTACCTGAGATCCACTTTCAAGGAACTATGAACCTGCACTCCAAGGTTACTTTCAGCAACACTCCCCAGGACCTTACCCTTAAGTGTACAAGTTCTGCCCTGATTTGCCTTTCCAAAAATGCAGCACCTCACATTTATCTAAATTAAACTCTATCTGCCACTCTTTGTCCCGTTGGCCCATCTGATCAAGATCCTGTTGTACTCTGAGGTAACCTTCTTCGCTGTCCACTACACCTCCAATTTTGGTGTTATCTTTTGTGGAGAGAGATACTGGGCAGTGGATCAGTTTTGGTTTTCTGTCATAAAGAACTCAATACTATCACCAAAATAGCCACCTACTACGTTGCCTATAAACACTGGTAGTCCTGATTTTCTAATCATTTGCGTTTCTAAATAAACGATTGTATTTACTACACACAATTATACCATTTGGCCCAACTTGTCCATTTCAGATTTTACACTCTACACAAACCACCTCTACTGTTCTTCATAAAATTCCATATGCCCGGATACATTATTCTCTCATGTGCTCAACTTGAGTCTCCATAAATTTTACATAGTACAGAATTGCAAATGTTACTTCCTTGTTTAAGAATGTGTATAAGGTTAAGATAGTAACTATTGATCATTCGTTTTAAGGTTATTGGTGAGAAAAAAAATCAATAATGCAGGACCCAATTAACAGTCTCTCAGAGAAATGCAAGGTGATTAAGGAAATCCAGCATGGAATTATGAAGGGCAAATTATTTCCAACTAATTAGACTAAGTGTTTTGATGAAGTAACAGAGAGAGTTGATGAAGACGTGGAATATCACCTGATGAAGGAGCGTCGCTCCGAAAGCAAGTATGCTTCCAATTAAACCTGTTGGACTATAACCTGGTGTTGCGTGATTTTTAACTTTGTACACCCCAGTCCAACACCGGCATCTCCGAATCATGGAATATCAACAGTAGTTTCAATTGGGCAACTAGTGTGTCAATCACAGAATGATGCCGGAAATGTAGTTCTAACAAACGCATCGCGTAGTCATTAAGCGGATTGGAAGAAAGGTTTGAGAGTCAGCAGATTGGAAGATTAGTAGGAGATCTACAATAAACGGAACGTGTTGGGAGTCAGTAGTGTGTTCTGTTATTTTTGGTAATATTCATTACAAAATGCCGTCTTTGCGAGAACGCTTTGAGAATTTCCTGAACGAAAAGAATTTTATCACCAACATATTGGGGAAAATTGAGGAGAAGACTGGAGTGCGTAAATACAATCTAGCTACAGGTAGGACGTACAGGCTCGCTAGCAGCCATTGCGTTGTATTGTTGAATGTCAAGATGAGCTGGCTTGTATCGCAATTTAGCTTTTTTTAAAAAAAAACTTTGGATGCTGGTAATCCAGACATAAAAACAAATTGCTAGAAAAACTCTGGAGAGAAAACCGGTTTAACGTTTTGGGTCCAATGACCCCTCGCGTCACCCCTTGCATGTTGTTAAAGGTTGTAGTTGCTTTTTAGGAAAGTTAGATACAACATTGGATACAACTCAGTGAAACCGACAGAGTGGAAACTGCAGAGGTCACTTAAATACGTGTTTTCCCCGATCGGTGTTTGCCAAGCAGTTTTGTTTGCAAAACTGAGCTGTAATGACTTAAATTGCATTGTTAGCGCGTGGTCTTGGAGCTGAATGACATGTGATTTGTGTCAAAGGACAACTACAAATTGAAAGACTTAAAGGTTATTCTATGCGTATACTGACTGAATTGCTTTTTTAAAACCTGCTAACAATTTGGTTGGAAACTTAGTTTACTAAGTGGGAACCACAATTGAAATAACTTTCGCTTAATTGTGGTACATATAGGAAATTTCAGAACTTGGTTATCTGAAAGATTGTTATTTTGAAGTAGTAGGGCATGTATTATACAGACTAGAATGCTGGGGGATATGTGATGTACTGGGAATGTTACTGGATTATTAATCCATATTCAGGCTAATCCTCTGGTGCAACACAGGTTCAATTCAAATTCAATTAGTAAAAGCTGGAATTGAAAACTAGTCTCAATGCTGCCGTCGATTGTTGACTGACTGTTCTTTTTTTTAAAAAAAAGTGGCTTTATTCATTGACCACACTTGTGTATGTGTAACTCATGTGACAGGAAAGTGGTTGATTTTGAAATAACCCAAAAAGCCATTCAGTTCAAAGGCACTTGAAGATGGGTAACAGACTTTGACTCTTGCCAGTAAAGCACATGTAAAACAATAAATTAAAACACTAATGACACTTCCTTTTTTGAAAAGGTAAAACAACAATGCCAGAATACAGAATTCAACGTATCTGGGAAAGATTGAATGCAAGGGGCTTCTTTTTCCTCTAGAAAGGAGAAAGCTGAGACGTGACCTAGTAAAAGTTTTGATGCAAGGAATCATCATAAATTTATTTTAGAATTCTTTGATAGACAGTGTTCAGAAATTGGAATATAATAGTACAGGAAATTTGAGGTTAACAATAACTGATGCATTTGAAAAAGAAACTAGATGGACATACATGCAAAAGAGGTTATGCTATTAGAACTAAACTGAAGGAGGCAGATATGTACAAGCACTGTGAACCAACATCCAAGTTTCCCTGCTATATGCAAAAGATTTTAAAGACAAGATGTTTCCGATATTCTGTTCAAATCCCATGCCTTTCTAGATCTATCTGCACCTTCAAGAAGCTTCTTTTTAAAACTTATTTCCTGATGTTATATTGTTTTCTTGTCAGT
Organism: Chiloscyllium plagiosum; assembly: GCF_004010195.1. Lineage (NCBI taxonomy): Eukaryota > Metazoa > Chordata > Chondrichthyes > Orectolobiformes > Hemiscylliidae > Chiloscyllium > Chiloscyllium plagiosum. The sequence goes on from NC_057740.1 coordinate 33,142,892, forward strand.
CTGAAAATTTTCAATTTGAGTTCTGAAGTATGAGCTTCATATCTCTGAGATCAAAAGATATTTTTTGAAAGTAAGAATCCTCTTTTTATACTTGCAATACAAAGTGTATTCGCATGTTTTAGACATCCACAAATGTGCAGATTTTGTTTGACATTATGTTTTCAGTATGTGTACAGGAACTTATTAATTTGTTTATTTGCACATGGTGGAAATATCTTTGCATTTCCAAATATCTTTGGACTTAGGCAGGAAAAACCAGGCAAGGGAATGCATGAAGAATGTAACAACCTGAGGGATTGTTGAGGACCATAGAACTTCGATGTGCGTGTTCATCAGTCCCTTCAGGTTGCAGTGCAAGTACATAAAGTGGTTAAGGCATATGGATATTTGGCCCTAACTGTATTTAAAAAGTTGGTTACACCACAGCTATAGTGTGCAGTTCTGGAATCCACATTAAAGGTGGAATATGATATCATTAGGGAAGGTGTAGAAGAGATTTACCAGGATATTGAACAAAAAAGATGAAAGAACTGTGAATGCTTGTAAGCAGAAACAGGAACAGAGTGCTGGAAAAGCTCAAGCCTGGCAGCACCTGTGGAGAGCAGTCAGTCAACATGTCAGGTCCGGCAACCGTTCAGATCAGATTTTCCACATGAAAGAAAATCTCACCTTGGTGACTGAAGCATTAATGTGGTAATTCCCTTACACATCACACACCTTTTTATACAATTAACTCTGGAAAGAACCACAATCCATTACTGGATCCTCCCAGTTTGGATAATGGCTCAGCTACTTGCTGTCATTGAACTGAACAGCTGAAAAAAAACAATTATTGAAGATGCTGGAAATCTGAAACAGGAACTATGTGCTGGCAAAATACAACACAAGGCCTGGTAGCAGAGAAGAGTTAGTGTTTTAAGTCCAGTGACCATTCATCAAAACAAATGAACAGAATAGCAACTGTGCTGAAAACATTTCTGGGGTTGAGCATTTTAACTGTTATCACATGTACATACCATGTAACTAAGAAGAGCAAAATGTAATGCAAGTTCATAAATTGTAACTTGTATTGCCTGTCAACCTCGATACTAAATTCCTCTCTTAACTTAATCTTTGTAAGAGTTACCAATAAAAGTATTGTAGTGTGCTTGTGTTGTATTGCTGAAGGTGTTACCAAACCAACTACTTCTGTTTAAAACTTGCATTATAACTAACCTTTGTGCTGTTTGATTTCTAGTGCCCAAAGGCAATTGCATTTGGCAAATAACAAGGAAAAGAAATTCAAATAAGCAATATTTCCATAATGTTTCTAAGGTGTAGCTCCATTGCAACTCTGTTAATTCTATACTAACTTCATTTTATCCATTTATAGCAAAATTAATGCTTCACAAGGAACAATTGTCTTTTTTGTTTGCCCATCTGGATAAATTGTCGGTGATTATATCACTGAGGTCAATTGAGAAGCAGCCAGGACAGTTTAAACTTTGATCTGTGTCTGCAAGGTATTGATCCTGCATATATTAAAGCAGCTCTTCATATGGCCATTTTGGTGCCAGCAATTTCTTGCATTTTATATCAATATTTAATCCATACATAGGTTTCCATATCTTGAGATGTGTTCCAGGATGGGAGAAGGAATTTGGAGGTAAGTTTGCAGATGACACCAAAATTGGAGGTATAGTGAACAGGTGAAGAAGGTTACCTCAACACTACATGATCTTAATCAAATGGGTCAAGGAGTGGCAGATGGAGTTCAATTTAGATACAGCATTTTGGAAAGGCAAATCGGGGCAGGACTTGTACACTTAATGGCCTGGGGAATGCTGTTAAACCGAGACCTTAGAGTGCCTTGAAAGTGGAGTCACAGGCTAGTGAAGAAGGCGTTTGGTATGCTTGCCTTTTATTAGTAAGTGCATTGAGTATAGTTGGGAGGTTATGTTGTGGTTATATAGGACATTAGTTAGACCACTATTGGAACACTCTGCAAAGCTGGTCTCACTGCTATAAAAAGGATGCTGTAACTCTTGAAAGAGTTCAGAAAAGATTTAAAAGGATGTTGCCAAGGTTGGAGCTGTAAGGAGAGGCTGAATACATCGGGGCTACTTTCCCTGGAGCCTCCGAGGCTGAGAGGTGACCTTTTATAGAAGTTCCTAAAATGATGAAGGGCATGGAAAGGGTGAATAATCAAGGTCTCTTTCCAGGAGTAGGGGAGTCCAGAACTGGAGGGCATCTTTAGGGTAAGAGGGGAAAGATGTGAAGGGGCAACTTTTTCACGTGGAGGGTGGAGCATGTTTGGAATGAGCTGCCTGAGGAAGTGGTGGAGACTGATAAAATTACAGCATTTAAAAGGCATCTGGATGGGTATATGATTAGGAAGGGTTGAGGGGGATATGGTCCAAGTGTTGGTAAGTGGGACTAATTATTTTAGGATATCTGATCAGCATGGATGAATTGGACTGAGGGGCCTGTTTCCGTGCTGTACAACTCTGATTCTATTTCACTTGAGCTACATATTGAAATATGGTCCAAGTTACAAAAATAAAATTCTGATCTGGGATCATGAAGGAAATCCAGTAACTTAAATTCTAGGATAAAACGTCTGTGTGCTTTTGCCACGCTTGTGCATATTGGCAATATGCTGTGAAGTATTGTCACCCAGAACAAAGGGAGTGAAAGAGTGATGTCTACATGTTAATGCCCATCCTGTTCAGGTTGGTGAGTGCCTTGGCTGCCATCACTTTCAGCAGTGAGTCTTGCATTTAGCGTGGGAGAGGAGGTGTAAGGTGCTACTGTGGAAAAATCAATTTTGACACGCTAGTCCATTGTCAGAGCTATATATCAGAGCCCAATAGACAGGACCTGGGCTTGGGGGCTGGGGGCTGCTGTGCTCAGGTTAAGGGATGGAGTTGATGGCTTGGACCACCAATAGCTCTGGGAACGATGATTTCCTTTCCTGCCCCTGCGAGTTGCAACATAATTGTAGCACTTTTTTTTGAGTCAAAAGTTTCCAGGTCCAACCCTCACTCCAGTATTTGAGCTAACAGGCCAGTGCAGTACGGAGGAATAGTCCATGAAGTCTTGACCGATATTTATCTATCCCACAGTTAACGTCAAAACGGATCATCTGGTTTTGCTACATTGTTTGAGGTATCCTTTGCACTAGTTAGCTGCTGCATTTCCTACATTTATGACTGACTGCTCTTTAAAAAGTAATTAATTGGCTGTGAAGCACAAATGTCAGGTAGCCATGAAATGCTACAAATCACTTTCAAAGATCTAACAGCTCCCTGGTTTGGAGAATTCCAGTCATTCAAAACTCTCTAGGAGAAGAAATTTATTTGCATCTCCGTTTTAAATAAGTAACCTCTTATTCTATAACCTTAACTGTTCCCCTAAAAATTCTTTATCCATTATAGTGACCTGCTGACTATTTCATGCTTTTTCTGTTTGTATAAATCTGTTGTCAGGTTAATCATAAAAAAACCTGTCAGTTTGGCTTTCACCAAAGCTTCAAGGATGCAGATATTTTGCTTGCTTGGTTAACTTTTTTTTTGCTAGGTGTTCATTCAAGTAAACATTCTGTATTCCAATTTGAGCAGATTAAAAGTTAGTTTGTTTCTGGAAAGTTATTCGGCTGTTAAATTTTAACTGTTAAACTTTGGTACAGTCTTGATGCCTGAAGAGCCTCTTCTGTACTATATTGCTGTAGGACCTAAATATGGTGAGACTGATAGTAGCACTTATCTCTTTGTATTGGATTAATGTGTTGGCTAGCTACGATCTGATTTACCTTTAGATTCTTGTACCTGTACGTAGGTACTTGTACCTGAGATGGCTCCTTTTGTGGTGACATTATAAACTTTTCACAATACTCTTGTACTTTTGTCAGTAATGAGAACTATGTGCTCTTCCAACATCTGGTCACAACCATATACATTCATTATTGTACACATGACAATAAAAATCAAATCCTAATAGATTCTGATGGTTGATTATGTTATGAACATGTTATGACACACCTCTAAGCCAGGTGATACTTGAACCCTGGACCTTCAGGCCCAGGAGTAGGGACAGTCAATGTGCCACAAGAACACTCTATTTTAAATGCAGTCAAATCCAAAAAGAAAACAAGTTGACGAGCTCTGGGAAAATTAGTGACATCACTTCTTATCCTTCACTTTGTAACAATATTTGGCCCCTCCAATTTGCTCCACCATTCAACAAGATCATGGCTGATCTGCCCAAAGCTTCTACTCTTTTGTGCCACCTTATCATAGTCTTCAACCTCATTGTTCCAAAGATCTTTCTATATCCTCCTTAACTAACTTCAATGATCTAACCTCCATAACTGAGTTTTTTTTTTCTGGAAGAAAGTCTCTTATCCCAGTTTAAATGAGTGCCCTCTTATTTTCAAAATATGTCCCTTATTTTTGAGATTTCCTACCAAGTGAACATTCAGCCTGTCAGAAAAAGTGTGAAATAGTCAGTAGGTCACTCTGTAATGGCACTTACTCTCTGGATAAAGAATGTTTTAGGGGAACAGTTGGGGTTTAGAATAAGTGAGAATCATATCATATACATTTCAATAAGTGTCCAGCCGTTCTTGACAAGTCAGCTTCTTTCTTGAAACAGGCCGAATGAATCTCTTTTTTTTTTTAACTGCCTCCTATGCCAGTATACTTTTACTTTAAAATATGGGGACAAAAACTGCCCACAGTACTCCAGAGCAGACTTAATTACACATTATACAGTTCTCGCACAACTTCCCTATTTTCACACTCAGACTCCTGACAATGTGGTCAGAAAGAATCTTCAAATTTCTGTTCTAATGAAATCACTGTCTGAAAAAGATTTTTATTTAAAAATACTCCTAGATACAGCAGTTGCATATTATGAATAGTAAAATTTACAATGAATGTATATGGTTGTGACCAGATGTTGGAAGAGTGCACAGTTCTCATTACTGATAGTGTATGAATGCTATAATAGCCTAAATAAGTGAAATAAATTGGGACTAGCTGGATTATTAGAATATTTGTGAAACTAATAAACCTGCCTTTCAAAAAAACAGTACTTTTTTTGTTTTATTTTTGAAATCTTTTTAACAGATCTTTCTATAAAGATACATTTTGTTCTTTGATTTAGCACTGGGTGAGAATGTAACCTGTTGTCCTCTTAAAACTATTACTGGGCTATTGCTGTGCACAAGGCAAGCTTAATTAAAAACTTCCGGTAGTAGTGATCTCATTTTTGTTACTTTCTTCCAGGTTCAATAACCTTCCTTGGTCTCTATCTTGTGTTTGGCTATGGAGCATCCCTATTGTGCAATTTGATTGGTTTTGCATACCCAGCTTACTTTTCGTAAGTATGACCTTCAAGTTCTGTAAAAATGCATCAGTGTTCCATTGGTCATCGTTTTGACTTCATCTAAATCAACAGCTTTCCTTCTATTTTCCCTATTAATTTCCAACTCCACTTTCTGTCTTTGTCCTTAAATGTTGCTGCTTTTAAAAGCATTGCTTATTATGTTTGTAAGCTACAAAAGCACTAATTATTACCTCCGGTAAAGAAAAGCATATTATCAAACACTTTGCATTGCAAATGGAAGAAGTAGCTCTGGTCCACTGTGCAAAACATGGTCCTTTTGCTCAAAGAAAATTTTGTGAAGTTACAAAAGTTCAGTAAAGATGGTAAAAGCCTGATCCTGACTAAAATGCTCTGCACCAAAATGGGAGGTGTCAAAACTTATTTCCTAAAGCTGAGTTGAAGGACCTTTTTATTGCTATCCACTCTCAAGTTTACACATCAATGCGTTAAATATCACTTATGTGAACCAAACTTATGGTCAGATATTGGATCACTTTAAAATGTAATCCTGATGCCTAATTTATAACTAATTGATTTCTCAATGATATCTTAAAAGAAAATACATGCTTGTAACTATTTTATGTTTAGGTTTCTGTGGATGACAAAAAGTGCCTTCAAAATTCACAAATTGCACCATATTCCTTTCTTTAACTCAAATGGTTTTATTTTTGTATGTAATTTTTCCTGTCCTTTCGTCTGTGGACATTGCAGTGACTAGCTGTGGGCATCTGCTCCAGATTGTTCAGTGAGCCAAATTCATTTTTCCTAGCATTTTATTCTCCATTTGCTTTGGGGTATGTAATGATTTCAATCTGCCTTTTATGTCTACGTTCCGCTACTCACCACATAAGGAAGCATGGCCCATGATGCACTGATGTTTAATTTATACTCAGCTAGGGTCCTTGAAAATTAGCATCAACTGAATTGCTCAGCAATATGTAAACTCTAAATTCACCATTCTAGTCCACAAACACTTCATGAAACTTATTGAGATTTTAAAAATCATTTTGGTTTATATCTGTGGTGCTATTGTTTTATATGATCTCACATGATCATTTCAACCCTCTTGTCTCGCAGCCCTGCAGGCTTAAACACTGCTTGCATTGTTCATTTGTTCCTGTTTATCTAGAGCAACCTTGATGCTGTTTCTAAAGTGGCAATGAGGAGGTCAGAATTGACAAAATTCATCAGTAATTGGAGTCTCTGATTTTTGTCAAAATACTATTGCCAGCTTCCTTGTTTTTAAAATGCTTACATTGGTACTTTGAATTTTCAATAAAAGAATGAAAATTACAGACAAAAAGTGTATCACTGACAAATGAAATTTTAGATTCCCTTGTATAATTGGTCTGTTTTTTCTAATTCAATTTATAGTTGCAGGATTGTTTTTTGTGTAACTGATGTACCTTCTCTCCAAGGGTGGTTTTCAAAGATTTGATGATCTTGTTCAAGACAACCATTTGACAAGCTGCAATTTAAAAAAAGTCCTTTAATATTGGGCAAATACTGCCCATTAGTCAAATGGAAAAAGGACTACAAATCTTTTTTTTTGAATCTTCCATTAATGGGATATCCAGTTTTGTGGCGAGTTTCTCATCTACCTAGGATTAACATCTCATTATCTTTTATAATGAAAAAGCTTTGTGATGAAGTATCTCAATTTATGCTTATTGATGGGTGGAATTGAAATACTTTTACTTGGGCTGAACTGTAAAGTAGTACTCAACTCTTCTGCTTCAGTAGAGGGGGGGAAAAAAAGCTTGTCTAATGCTTCTAAAACAAAATTCTTTTAAATGTGACAAGCAACTGCCTATACCTCAGCCTCTGCGCAAAGCTTGCATTGTTGTGGTTCTGTTCACCGAGCTGGGAATTTGTGTTGCAGACATTTCATCCCCTGTCTAGGTGACATCCTCAGTGCTTGGGAGCCTCCGTTGAAGCGCTTCTGTGATCTTTCCTCCGGCATTTGTAGTGGTTTGAATCTGCCGCTTTCGGTTGTCAGTTCCAGCTGTCCGCTGCAGCGGCCGGTATATTGGGTCCAGGTCGATGTGCTTATTGATTGGATGAGTGCCATGCCTCTAGGAATTCCCTGGCTGTTCTCTGTTTGGCTTATCCTATAATAGTAGTGGTGTCCCAGTCGAACTCCTGTTGCTTGTCATCTGAGTGTGTGGCTACTGTCGCCACACACTCAGATGACAAGCAACAGGAGTTCGACTGGGACACCACTACTATTATAGGATAAGCCAAACAGAGAACAGCCAGGGAATTCCTAGAGGCATGGCACTCATCCAATCAATAAGCACATCGACCTGGACCCAATATACCGGCCGCTGCAGCGGACAGCTGGAACTGACAACCGAAAGCGGCAGATTCAAACCACTACAAATGCCGGAGGAAAGATCACAGAAGCGCTTCAACGGAGGCTCCCATGCACTGAGGATGTCACCTAGACATGGGATAAAACGTCTGCAACACAAATTCCCAGCTCGGTGAACAGAACCACAACAATGAGCACCCAAGCTACAAATCTTCTCCCAAACTTTGAATGCTTGCATTCTTTGAGATCAATGATGCAGCCTTTCAATATTACGAATTGGGGTTGTGAGACTACTTTTACTTATGATTTTTAAGGAGACAATTGCTTGTATAGTAATGGATAAAGGTGGGCGAAATTTAAGAAAAGTTGGATATAAAGTATATGGTAGAGTAAAAGCCGATCTCCTGTAAAAGTTGACCCCCTGTTTTTGACCAGGACATCTGGAATTTTCCAGATACCTCATGTAAAAGTCAATGCTCGTTCTTCGCAGATAACAGATGAACATTTGAGTGACGGTATTATCGTATTTTAAAAAAAATGTTACGAGGAAATTTTTTTCATGCTATTATGTATACTCCTATTCAATTTGCACCAATATGGCACAAAAGTTTAAAAATGCATCAGGCCAGAGTCAGGTGACAACTTAGTGCTTCGGCAGAACTAAAATTGCACAAAAACTGCCTACTGAACTATAAGATATTACATTTCCACCAGTTTGTAATCAAAGACTACAAGTATCACTTTTGTTTCTATTGTCCTTATTCAGTAATTACTATAGTTCATTTGTGTTTTGTTTTATTCATTCATTTAGAGATCAGTTAGGCTTCTGCTAATGAAATGGTATTTTGGACTGTAGCACGAAATTCAGCCCCTCAAAAGTAGTGTCCATGTAATAGTCGACCCATAAATTTTTAAAACAAAACAATTTGCCTTTTACAGGTGTGTGTGTGTGTGTGTGTTTTAGTTCGTACTCTCCTCTACATTAACTAGAAATACTGAATTTCCAAGCTCTGTTTAAAACCTGCATTTCTATTAAATCATTTTTTTACATTTGTGTGTGTGTGTGTGTGTGTGTGTGTGTGTGTGTGTGTGTGTGTGTGTGTGCTCTCCTCTCCTCTACATTAACTAGAAATACTGAATTTCCAAGCTCTGTTTAAAACCTGCATGTCTATTAAATCATTTTTTTTTTCTCTGTTGACAGATACTATGGTAATTGATATGACACTTAGTTTTACCATTATGACACTTGCATTTCAAGAGTACAGAACTGCATGTCAACTTTTAAATGGCTTGGTATTGCATTGACTTGAACCTTTCTTCCAAAGGCAGTTTTTAAGTTTTTATTTTCTCTTTCTTCCAGGATCAAAGCTATTGAGAGTACAGATAAAGAAGACGACACAAAATGGTTGACCTACTGGGTAGTTTATGGGTTATTTAGCCTTGCTGAATTTTTCTCAGACATCTTCCTTTATTGGTTCCCTTTTTATTACGTTGGAAAGGTAAATAACACATCAGATGACCCCTTTATTTGCTGCCAAGTTTTAAAGTGTATTAACCATTTTCACCAGGCTTATTGTGTAATAGCAATCTAAGCTTTTTGGCACTAATTCCAAATATCCACATTTTATGGAAATCACTGTTTTGCATGCTGTAAAAAATGCTTGAACTTGAACTTGGACTATTTTCAGTTATTTTGTGGACTATACTGTCTGGTGGCTAATATTGAGGATTTTTTTTTATTTTTGTTTCATGCAGTGTGTTTTTCTGTTGTGGTGCATGGCACCAGTTGCATGGAATGGTTCTCAAATGATCTATAATCGAATTATCCGTCCTCTATTCCTCAAACATCATGCCACTGTGGATAGTGTTGTCAATAACCTCAGTGGGAAAGCTCTGGATGCAGCAGAAAACCTGACGAGAGAGGGTGAGTAGAATATAACTGGAGAATGGAGCCCTAGTGTAATGATGCTCTACTGTGTTCCAGGGCAGATAAAGTGGAGAGTTGGTCACAGGAAAAAGAGTAGAACTGAAGTTGTCCCAACTTAAGTAAGGACGTTTTACTAAATCAGCTTTGCTATGATTGTGATGAATTCTTAATGCTGTGCATGGCCTTGATTCCCAGATATCAATAAAGTTTGATAAATTCACAAACTACCAGTGCCTCCTGGAATATTTTCAAAGTTTATTTGAAACGCCTAAATTGTTCGTATCTCAGAATTATGCAGTCATTTGCCATTTAGATTAAACCTTTTTTAAATGCTTCCTGCCAAAGTGAACAACCTCATTTTTAATACACAAGACTCCATTTGTCAAACACCTTCATTTTTTTTTTTCCCTTAACCAATGTAGATTCCTCTGCATCCTTGTCATATTCTCAATATTTCCAGCTTACCTTTGTGTCACCTCTAAATTTAACCACCGAGCTTTTGATCCCCCTCATCTCAGTAATTTTTCTCAAATGTGAAAAACATGTCAGTGCCTCACAATAAATGTGCAGTACACCTTTTAAGGGATATGAATATTATGTGTTTACATAATCTATAGTGAGATGAATGGTCTGAAGATCTGTCTCTATTTGACTAAGTCCTCTTGCAGCATGATATGTTGAGGGAAGTGTGTTACAGTATATTGAAATTGCTGAACTTGAGCAGAGACATGAGTTCCCATGTGTGCAATGTGTAAATGTTGAGAGCTGAAGTAAATTTCGTTTGAATTCTTCAGTTTCTGGTTCATACCACCTTGAAGGTGGAGTCACAGCTAGACAGACAGGGTAGTGAAGAAGGCATTTGGTACAAGTGCACTGGTCAATAAAAGGCAATGAGTACAGGAGTTGGGATGTCATGTTGCAAATGTACAGGACATTTGTTAGACCCTTTTTGGAATACTTGTTCATTTCTGGTCTCCCTGCTATAGAAAAGATGTTAAAATTTGAAAGGGTGCAGAAAAGATTTACAAGGATATTGCTGGGGTTGGAGGGTTTGAGCTTTCAAGAGAGGCTGAATAGTCTGGAATTATTTTCCCTTTGTAGGCCAAGATGACCTCTTAAGGTTTGTAAAATCATGAACGGCATGGATAAGGTGAATAGCCAAGGTCTCTTTGCCAAGTTAGGGGAGTCCAAAACCAGAGGGCATAGGTTTCAGATGAGAGGGGAAATATTTAAAATGGACCTAAAGGGGCAACCTTTTCACGCAGAGGGTGGTATGTGTATGTAATGAGCTGCCAGAGGAAGCGGTGGAGGCTGGTACAACTAACAGCATTGAAAAGGCAGGTGGGTATATGAATAGGAAGGGTTTAGAGGAATAATAGCCAAATGCTGGCAAGTGGGACTGGACTATTTTAGGATATAAAGTTGGACTAAAGGGTCTGTTTCTGTGTTGTAGAACTCTGACTCTGTTAGAGTTAATATTTATCTTGCCTCATCGCTGCAAATCATCAGAACCCTGCTGACCACACTGGCCACATTCTGCCAATTTGAAAAAGATGCACATATACATACTGTTTTGTCAGCTCGCTAATCTTTTCTCTTCTATTATCCTTGCAACATTGGTTCCTACTTTGCACAATAACATTTCACATGTAACTTTGCCAAATGTCTGAAAATACAGGTAAGTACATAAGTGGGCATGTTAATTTGAGTGTGCCAATATATTAGTTACACGTGATTAATCAAAGGAACTTGCAGATGATGGTGTTCCCATCTATCTGCTTCCCTTGTTCTTCTAGGTGGTGGAGATTACATGTTTGGAAGGTGCTGCCAAAGGAGCATAGGTGACTTGCTATAACATCTTTTGTATAAGAAGCAGTACTATATTTGGTGATGCATTTTGCCATTGAGTCAATGGTAGAGGGAGTGAACTTTTTGAAAGTAGTGGATGGGGTGCTGCTCAAGACAACTTTGTCCTGGATGGTGTTATGCTTCTTGAGTGTTACTGGAGTTGCATTCATCTAGACCAGTGGAGAATATCCTATCACACTCCTGATTTGTAGATTGTAGATGGTGGAAAGACTTTGGAGAGGTTAGGATGTTAGTTATTTTCTGTAGGTATCTCTACCTCTGAACTGCTGTTGGTGCACCACATTTATATAGCTGGTCTGGTTTAATTTCTGGTTGTTAGTAATCTCAAGGATGTTAGTGGGGGATTCAGGGACAGTAATTCCATTTGAATGTCAATGGGGAATGGTTGGATTATTGGTTTGAAATGGTCACTGTATGTATGATGTGAATGTCACTTGCAATTTATCAGTCCAAGCCTGGGCCTTCTCCAGGTCTTGCTCATATGTGGACACAGACTGCTGCAGTATCTGAGTCATGAATGATGCTGAATTTTGTGAAATCATCAGTGAACATGCTCACTTCTGGTTGTGTGACTGAGGAAAGCTTATTGATGAATCGGCAGAGGATGGTTGGCTGATAACACTACCATATTCAGATGTCCTGGGATTGATATGTATGACCTTCAATAACTCCACCATCTATGCTAGGTCCAACTCCAACCAGTGGACATTCTTCCTCTTATTTGTATGGATCCCAGTTTTGCTCAGACACTTGTCAAATGCTGCCTTGATGGCTCTGACCCTAATTGCTCAGTTGACATACTGTTCAACCAGCAGTACCCTGTACTATAATTGACTCAAAATCTGATTCTATTTTGCTATATTACACACAAATATCCTATTTGATTCTGTTCCTAACCCATTACTCCTTTTAAAAAGCACTAAAAAGTCATTGAGACCATTTAATGCTCCCAACCATGTCTGTCTAGGCCAAGATTGGCTAATTCAATTCAAATGAATTGCTAGTCTGTAAGAAGTGCTATATTTTGTGATGTATTTTGCCATTGAGTCATTATTGTCGTGTTGATAGCATGCATTTGAGTTGAAGTTTGATGCTGAAACAAATTTTCCTTAAAATAAGGAAGTCTGTTTATATCTGAATGTGATGCTAGTTTATATTTTTGTAGTATCTCTGGTTTGTGATGAATTGCATAAAAGATGATCTTTAATAATAGATTTGTTTATTTCTAGCTTTTCAAGGATTAATGCTTTTTAAAACCATTTAGGAAGAAAATTAGTGATCTGATTTGGCATCAAATTGAGTCTGTGGTATGGTTCAAAATCTTTTTTAAATGCTGCGATCACTCAAAACTGGCTTTGCATATCATAAGTATTTAAAATGGCTCAAATATTGCAAAACCAGATGACATCAAATATTCTTCTCCCTCCATCCCCACTGCTACTTAACATTTTGATTGTCAATATTATATTAATAGTTTACTGTGTAAGTTAACCATTTGGTTTGGTCCATAAACTTGTGGGTTTTGAACGCATTATAGTAATTGCACAACTTCTGACTAGACTAAACACATACATGAAAGTGACAAATTTAAGTGAAGAATAACTGGGGGGGGGGGGGTGCAGAATAAAGAATTGATCAGTTTACTTTTAAATAAACTAGTTTCACATACATTTATGGAGTGGTCTAGTCCACCAAGCCAGCAGATCCAAAAAGTTAATAAGGAGACAGCCTAGAAAAAAATTCTTTAAAAATTATATTTATTATTAAAAGCAATTGTAAGGTGTCTGTGTTCCAGATGTAATTTGATTGGTCTGCCACTAGGCTTTAAGCAAAGCATGCTTTGATCTTACTACACAGTTAAAATGCAAATGAAAAGAAGAACTGGCATAACTTTATTGAAATAAGTAAGCTACTATGATTTAACCACTCATCCTCTATGCCAATATAGGCAGCATCCCATAAACACAACACATCATAACAAGGCAGTTTTTAGCAAAATAAGTTTATTCTCACATGCTGTCGTCTTTCTCAAATAGCTAGAGCTCTCTCTGCTGCTGGTTTCAAGCTGAAATCATCTCCCTAACTGAAATAAAATCTAGAAGTCTTTCTGGGTCTGAGAGGCTTGACCCCATTTGTTCATGCTTCTTTTGTCTTTTTAAGAAAATAGCACCCAGCGAGAATTCGAGATGTTAACCAACTGCCTGTCTGAAGGAGAAATTTCAGTACCACTGTGGCAATACCTCTGCAAGAGGACCGAACATGTCTCTCTTTAAAGACAGTACTGTCACACCACCTATATTTTTTAAATAAAGAACCATCAACATATAAAGATCACTTCACTTTCCAAGCCTTTGGTCTCATGCTATTAGTACTCTCTATATACATTGTTTACATGTTTAGAGTTAGTATCTTCAATAATACAGGAAGAAAGTGAGGACTGCACGTGCTGGAGATCAGAGTTGGGTGTGTAGTGCTGGAAAAGCACAACCGGTCAGGCAACAGGAGAATTGACATTTCAGGCATATTCCTTTCTTCAGGAATGAGGCTTGGGGAAGGGGTTGGGGATGGGGCAACGTAACTGGGGATGTAATAGGTAGATGAAGGTGGGGGAGAAGGTGATAGGTCCGAGAGGAAGGTGGAGAGGATAGATGGGAAAGACACCCTTCCTGATGAAGGGCTTTTGCCCAAAACTTCGATTCTCCTGCTCCTCGGAAGCTGCCTGGCCTGCTGTGCTTTTCCAGCACTACACTCTCTTGAAACATTCAATAATACACATTCAGTCTATTCCAGTCATTTCTTCTATCTCCAAACACAACATCCATCATTCGTCAAACTTGTGACAATGCATCAGCAATTACTTTCTCTTGACCTGTCATGTGTGTAATTTTTAAATGTAACCACTAACCATGAACTGCATCTAATTGGTCTGGTATTTTTATCCACAAATTTCAACCTCTAACTTTTTTGTTGTTATGATCAGTGTACACAATTGTCTCCGATACGTTACTGGCAACATGAATGTTGAACTGTTACAACACCAAGCTCCGGGATCTTCTCTGGAATATTTCTTTTGATCAACTTTCTGGAAACCATTCCAGCCCCACTGCAACAGAAACCAGTCAGAACATATCTGAAAGGCACAGTACTATCATATGTAACAGGCTGGAAGTTTCTATGACAGTTGGTGGGCAGTTTGCTTCCAGTTCCATGTAAAAGCTACACTGAAACAACTTCTAAAAGTTATTGAGAACTTGTCTGTGCGCATAGATGCACTTCTCATTTTCAATGATGCAACTAATTGATTCCATGTGGTTGGAGGGTCCCAAGATGAAAGATGAGGTGTTCTTCCTCCAGGCATCAGATGGTAAGGGTTTGGCGATGGAGGAGGCCCAAGACCTGCATGTCCTTGGCAGATGGGAATTAGTGTTCCGCTAGGGGATGATGAGGTTGTTTTTGAGTGTGTCCTGGAGATGTTCTCTGAATTATTCCGCAAGGACCCTCCAACCACATGGGATCAATGTGGAGAGGAAGGATGCTGGGGTGTGCCTGAGGTTGTTTGAAAGGCAAACTTCAAAAAAAAGTTTCCCGATGGAGACTACTTCACAATACTAGAAACTTTATAAAAAGCTGTCCTGACCCCATGTTTATTGCAGAGTTAGCCAGGTAAGGAGTATCTAGTGTGGGCCTGTGACTGGGACGAGCCAGCACTCTTAAAGTATTCCCAGTTGAAATGGGATTGGGAATCTATATTCACCTGCCATTTTGAAAAAGCTCCTGAGTCATCCAAGCTTGGCAAGAATCCAAACCAAGATATGGGTTTCAGAAATTTACTTCAGGTAAAATCAATAACTCAACATAGGCAGTGTTAAATTGCATTTATCCAATGTTTGAATGTTTATTTGCTGTGCTAAATGCAGTGATCTGAAATTTAATTCAGGCAGCTCTTTATAATTTTGTATCTTTTTTATTTTGTTTTTTGCTTTAGTCTTACAGACATTATGTAGCAGCAAGAAGTTCGTAAGGACAGATGCAGGACCTAAACCATTACCTAATGTGTCTGTATGTAACAAAATAGGCCGGGGCTTCTGTTAGACCAGACAGTGATACTTTTTTGGATTATCATGACTTTTTTTTTCTAATTGGATCACATGGATTATATCTGCTCCAGCATTATTGAGAAATATGGTGTATGTTTGAGGTTTTTTCTCTTCTGCAACAGCCACATTTAAGATGGTCTGACAGAACATGACTCTTCCCACTTTTGAAGTGTTAAGATCAAATTAGCATCCTGAAATCAAAATTGTGACTGTAGAGAATAAGATCAATTGCTTTCCTCATTTTGGGTCACAGCACTGTTACTTAGCATATAAATTCAAATCATTAGAAAAATTGATTCTTAAACACAAAGATGAATTCCATTTGAATATTCTAAAATTAATCACAAAAACACATGACGACTGGTCTCCTACTCTTCCTTTGGTTTTCCATCAAATGTCATGATAATCCAAATTCCCCTTTAGCTGACAACCTGCTGTCCATTTTTTTGTAATTTTGTTAGTTTCCATCAGCTCTTGTCCCTGTATTTTATAGCTTACATTTTATGATCCCTTTTAAATGCTATTTTCAGCTATATCACAATTTATAAATCTTTGTAATATGTTGCTCATCTAGAAGTAATGCATTTTTCTTATTATAATTGAAAGATTGATAGTAATAACTTAGTGTATTAATTTAGTCTTCACTAAGAGCCTTGCTTCTATCGCTGTCCTTTTACCATTTTTAACTGAGTGCCAATCATCCACAGAGTATGAAAAAGCTACAAGTGGGGCAGCAGAGTTGGCTTTTAGAAAGAACAACTCTCCTATAAGATGATTGCTCTATCTGTCAGATGACAGTTTTTAGTTTTTTTTACAAAAATACAGTTGGTGCTTGCTAAAAGAATTAGGCTTCCAATCACTGCATCCAGTTTTTGTTCCTGTGGCATTTTTTTTTAATAAAAACTGCTTTTTTTGTATAACCTAAGGTTTCTAGTGTTCTCAAGTCAGCACTAGCATTCTCAATGCAGGACAAGTAGGAAAATGTGCAAATCTACCTATGCCAATTAGCAATGGTGTTTTGCAATGTACAGATAAATGGAATGCCACCACATATTTTTTATTTTAAAAGGAACTTAATATCACCTGAGGCAATTACCTTCTGATGAAAGTTAGATGAGAAATGTTCTTGATTATTGACGCAAACGATTCTGTGACTTGGTAATAAAATTTATAAATACTTATTTGGCAGCCAATTTTCACATTCATTCCAACTTTCTTTTCAAATTAATAGGAAAGAAAATTGGTAAGTTTTTTTTTCAAATACAAAGCATTGTTGCTTCACCTGGTGACCAAATGTTTGGAGCTGTCCTGCATTGGGGTTGATGTCCTAGATAGTTCTCTACTGGGACACTGTTTATTCTGTAATATCAAGCTTCCTTTTTCTAGGCTCATGTTTACACTTCCTGACCCCTGTGATCCACTCCACACCGTCATCACCATCACAAACCCTCTTTTCTGTAACATATTGCTGAACATGTGATTAGCCAACTGCTGCTTTTTGATGAATTTCACCTGCATAAATTTATTTGTAAGTGAAGATAAACTGCAATGAGGTACTAAAAGTAGAATGTTAAACTTTAGAATATGAAGTTGCATAAATATTTAAGTGGATTCTGATCAGGTTTCTGCACATTGCATCAAATGTGATGTTGATGTTTGTTTGCATCAAAGCCTACCAGGACTTTTGGAACCACAAGATTTCTTCAAATGTAGTTATGATTGGATGTTTAAATTTTGTTTGTTTGTTATCACTTAACATCTCAGTGGACAAAGTCTAAAGTATTCACCATAAAATACCCATTGTTCAAATGGTACTTAATAAAAACTTCAGGGCAGCCAACTATACTTATTTTGCAGCAAATATGGTGACCTACTTTGAAACCAATTCTTTCGTGAATGATGTTGCCCTTTAACACAAGATGCATTATGTTTTGTAATTTTGTTGATAAGTTGATGTTTAATTGAATTGCTTTTTGTTTGTAAAAAAATGAGCTCCAACCTATGCTGCTCATTGAGGCTTATACAGCAAATTCATTCATAAATGACCGGGTTTCAAACTTCACTTTTATTTACCTTTTTACCTTCGTCCTCCTAAGTACCCTACTTAAGCTTCACTCCCCAATTTTCTGCGGAATTGATCTGAGAGGAGAGGCTTTATCCATGTTGCTAACAACAAATTTGTGTCGTTTTATGTCTTAAGTGTTTATGTATATGTTTCTGGTCAATTTTTTAAAGTTGCTTTATCCTACATTTTCAGACATTTTATTTTTGCGTTTGCCTTGACACTCACCCTTTTTGGTGTAACTTTTAAATATGACACATAGACATTAAACTGTATAATGAGTGTGGTAGGCAGGATCCACAACAAATGAGAATTAGAGCAGCATGGAATTGAATTTTAGATTTTACTATAATCTGTTATAAATTAAAAGAATAGTAACTGGAAGTAATTATTAACCACAACCCCCTCCATAAAAGTCAAATTTCACATGGATGAACAGAAAATCTAGGAAAAAGAAAAGCAAACAAATAATTTTGAGCAGCAGCATTCCAGTTTTTGTATCACTAACATCTTACTTTGTAATATGTTTTCCATCGTTTTTATGAAGGAAAAACAGCTGAAATAGTATGGGTCATTGATCAGTAAGCTTTAGTAGAGCTAGTACAATACTTGATCAGCTTGTTGGTAGAAATGGGATGTGTATGTATCCTGTTCTGTAACCTTTTATCTTTCCTTTTTTGCTGCTCAATGCCTTTAGAGTGAGCTGTCAGTAGATTGATAACAGCATACCCTTGCGGGTAAGTTGAACCTGGTATATAGAGTAATCCAATATTCTATCTGAGCCGAGCATTTAATTTGAGGGTTTTTTCAAAAAGAAGCATCAAATCCCATCCCTCTCCGTCCCCATTCTTCCCTGACCACCACCTCCCCTGCAATCTGTGTTCAAATGTGTTATTGTTACATTTCACTTGCTAGAATATACAAACACACTCACTTTAGGCTAATGCTAATCCAGTCATCCAAACAAAACTTTTTTGAATTATGCTTATTGTGGTAAATATTGACATGCAGGTCATTAATCTGATACTGTCTTTAATTTTACTTAAGTCTATTTCATTTTTGATTGAAGCTCCACAGCCTGGTATTTCCTGTGTGTTAGATACACACATTGCGAGTGCAAACAAATCAAGACTGAAAGGTTTGGAGTTTTGGGTGTGATTGACTTACAAGTGCCAATACAGCGCACAGTTTTTTTTAACATCCATACATCTGTCAAATCATGACTCAGCTCTCCAATGTGAGTTTCAGCCAATTACACATGTTCAAGGAGATCTCTGAACATTTTGCAACCAGATTTCAGCCAAGACTTTTAAAAGATCATTCTCATGGTCTTAGTTTTGAACAGAGACCTATTCACATTTTTGTTTTGGTTTCCTTTGGTATTCTTTTATTAATTGTGTATAATTTATTGCACTTAAATTTAAAAAGCTTTTGAATAAGTGTTACTCTCTGTTTTAAGTGATTTTAAGAAATGGACTGGGTTTTAATTTTCTGAGGCTTTACTTGTTTGTAATGTCTTAAGCTGGTCGTTTTTAAAGTTTTTTTTTGATTTATATTCTAAGGCAAGTAGTAATCCATTGCTTATGATCAAGGAGGAACCTTGAGGTCGGTCTTTTGCCTCTTGGAAGTTTTGTTAAAAGTTTTATTGCTGGATGTGTTCTCTGCCTGACATTAGTTTTGTTCTCTTCAGAGTGTAGCTTTTCTTTGTTTCATAAATTCTTTTGGCTATTTTTAATAGCCTCCCTTTTCAGCTTGGAACAAAACTTAAACTGAAGTTTAAGCACCAGATTAATATTTCTAATGTGATATCAAGATTGGAAAGCAGGAAAAATATTTTGTCTGGTGATCAGTAATCAGAAAAAGTATTTTATTTTAGCATTCAAAAAATTCAGTGCCCTACCGATTCCTTTGTTCTTCCCTAAACTTTCACCTGTATAATGGTCCCTTTTATACTAATTGATCTTCTTTATTTCAGCAATGAAAATATATCTTGAAAAAGACAAGAATAACTGACGTCTACAGAGTGAACAGGCAGCCTGCAAGATCAAGATACTGATCAACAGAAGAATTGCTGAAATTGATTGAAAAGCAACAATTTACTTAAAGTCACTGGTTAATCAGCATCTGATAAAAGATTGGACATTCGTTTTCCAAGTGGTATCCTCCATTGAAATCAGAAATTTTTCTTTCCTCTTTCTCAGATGCTGATCCTCTTTCTCTTTGTCATATTTTCCATTTCTAATTTGGATCCAGCCAGTTTTCTAGGTTATGTAAGTGATGTGCAGCAAGACCTTTATTGAACTGTCTGGAAAAAAAATCATTTTGTAACAACTGTGTGTTCTGGTCATTCCCATTTAGATTGCACATGATCCTGTACTTTCATTCCAATCTTTTACAGTTTTTATTGGGTGGCGAGGACACAGAACATTATAGCGCAGTACAGGCCCACCAGCCCTTGATGTTGCACTGACCTGTGAAACCAATCTGAAGCCCATCTAACCTACACTATTCCATTTTCATCCATGTCTATCCAATGGCCATTTAAATGCTCTTAAAGTTGGCGAGTCTACTATTGTTGCAGGCAGGGTGTTCCACATCCCTACTACCGAGTAAAGAACCTACTTCTAACAACTGTCGTCATAGAATCCCTACAGTGTGGAAACAGACCCTTCGGCCCACCAAGTCCACACTGACCCTGCAAAGAGTAACCCACCTCCACTTATAGGGTAGGGGAATATTTACCTCTACTAATGCATCTAACCTACACATCCCTGAACACTATGGGCAATTTAGCATGGCTAATTCACCTAACCTGCACATCTTCTGGTTCTCCAGTTTCCTCCCACAATCCAGAGGAAACACACCCTGACATGGGGAGAACGTGCAAACTCCACAGTTGCCTGATGTTGGAATTGAACCTGGGTCCCTGCCACTGAGGTAGCAGTGCTAACACTGAGCCACCATGCTGTCCCGTATCTAGCATCACTCAAATTAAAGCTATGTCACCTCTTGCTAGCTATCACCATCCAAGGAAAAAGGCTCTCACTGTCCACCCTCTCTGATCATCTTTGTATGTCTCTAAAGTGACCTCTCAACTGTCTTCTCGAATAAAAACAGCCTCCAGTCCCTTTATAGGGAAAGGCTAAGACCATACCTCCATACCAGGCAACATCCTGGTAAATCTCCTCTGCACCCTTTCCAATGCTTCCGCATCCTTCCTCTTAATGTGGCAACCAGAACTGTACACAAAACCTTTGGTGCAGCTGTAACATGATCTTGTGGCTCTGAAACTCAATCCCTCTATCAATAAAAGCTAACAAAGTTTGGGAGAAGATTTGTAGCTTGGGTGCTCGTTGTTGTGGTTCTGTTCACCGAGCTGGGAATTTGTGTTGCAGACGTTTCATCCCCTGTCTAGGTGACATCCTCAGTGCTTGGGAGCCTCCTGTGAAGCGCTTTGGTGATGTTTCCTCCAGCATTTATAGTGATTTGTATCTGCCGCTTCCGGTTGTCAGTTCCAGCTGTTAGGTCCAGGTCAATGTGATTGAATCTGTGGATGAGTGCCATGCCTCTAGGAATTCCCTGGCTGTTCCCAGGGAGGATTTGTCTCCTCTTTCACACTACCAAGAATCTTACCATTAGCCTAATACTCCCTTTGTATTACTCCTTCCAAAATGAATCCCCTCACCGTTTTAAACTCCATTTGCCATCTCTCAGCCCACGTCTGCAGCTTATCTATGCCCCTCTGTAACCCGGAACATCCTTCCACACTATCCACAACTTCACTGACCTTTTGTCATTGCAAATTTACCAACCCATCCTTCTACGCCTTCATCCAAGTCTTTTATAAAAAATGACAAACAGCAGTGGACCCAAAACACATCCTTGCGGTACACCATTAGTAACTGAACTCCAGGATGAGCATTTCCCATCAACCTCCACCCTCTGTCTTTCAGCTAGCCAATTTCTCATCCAAACTGCGAAATCACCCTCAATCCCATGCCTCTGTGTTTTGTGCAATAGCCTACCATGGGAAGCCTTATCAAACGCTTTACTGAAATCCATATACACCTCATCATCCTCTTTACCCTCGTCCATAAGTAAGATAAATAAATATATACACGTACATACAAAAAACAGCAAGCAGGTTAGAGAGAAACCACAGATTGAATATTGAAGCAGCTTGGTTTTCAAAAGTTAATGCTCACGATTCAGAATATGTAATTGTTGGGTTAAAATTCAACATGATTACAAACATTCTCCGTAGAATTAGCTGGCAAAATAGCACGTTTGTCCAATTATGTATTTGATTAGTTTGACCAGAGACAAGTAATTAAAGATTGAAAAGGTCATTTCTTGTTACTTGAATGATGGCTAGATTTGCAACAAGATCCTTCTAACATATTTGAAAAGGCGAGGTAATTGGACAATAGGCACTCAACACTGGAATCTTATAGAGTCATAGAGGTGTACAGCACAAACAGATCCTTCGGTCCAACTCGTCCAGGCTGACCAGATATCTCAACCCAATCTAGTCCCACCTGCCAGCACCCGGCCCATATCCCTCAACCCCACCTATTCATATACCAATCCAGATGCCTTTTAAATATTGCAATTGTACCAGCCTCTACCACCTACTCTGGTAGCTCATTGCAGACATGTACCACCCTCTGCGTGAAAAAGTTGCCCCTTGGGTCTCTTTTATATCTTTCCCCTCTCTCACCCTAAACCTATGTCCTCTAGTTCTAGACTCCCCCACCCTATATCCCTCATGATTTTGTAAACCTCTATAAGGTCACCCCTCAGCCTCTGATGCTCCAGGGAAAACAGCCTAGCCTCTTCAGCCTCTCCCTCTAGCTCAAATCCTCCAACCCTGGCAACATCCTTGTAAATCTTTTCTGAACCCTTTCAAGTTTCACAACATCTTTCCAATAGAAAGGGGACCAGAATTGCACGCAATATTCCAACAGTGGCCTAATTCTTTAGAAGGCACATTTAGAATCCCTACTTTGTGGAAACGGGCTCTTCAGCCCAACAAGTCCACACCAACCCTCCAAAGGATAACCCACCCAGATCTATTCTCCTACATTTACCCCTGACTAATGCACCTATACTACACATACCTGAACACCCTGGGCAATTTACCTAACCTATACATCTTTGGATTGTGGGAGGAAACCGGAGCACCTGGAGGACATCCACGCAGACATGGGGAGAATGTGCAAACTCCACAGTCGCCCAAGGCTGGAATTGAACCCAGGTCCCGGGTGCTGTGAAGTAGCAGTGCTAACCACTGTGCTACCCCTTCTATTTTCCCCCGTTGAAGAACAGCATTTTGTAGTTCCAACATTGCAATTTTCTCCTCCTACTCTTTTTTTTCTCTCTGAAGCTTGGCTGAAACAAACCAGGTGAGACTATATTACAAAAATCAGTGCTTTCCAAGCTTGAGAAGTTCTAATGAAATATTAAACCTTATTATTTTCCCAGACTGACCATGAGCTAAATACCTCAAATGTCTCGTTAGTATTTATATTATTGCTAGAAAAGTGCTAGTTTGTCAGATTTTAAACAAATGCAGAACAGGCATTTATCAGAACAGGACAAGATGTCTCACTTTTCATCTCCAAGTGCTAGTTGAATAGCAACATTGATGTAACAATGTTTCTTGCCAACAGGACAGTACAGGCCAAACAGTACTCAACAGGGAACAGCCAGTGGATTAAATGAACTCCAAGTTCCCAAAGGTTTGAATTTGTGGGCAATGTGCAAAGTTGGAGTGTTGTTTTCATTCAACAAAGGATCATGGTTATGAAATTAATATAAATAGCAATGGGGCAGTAAATAGTATCAAAGTATATCCTTTAAGTTCAGACAAGATTGCTAAATGTAATTGTGTACAAGTATGCACTAAATTGAATATTTTTTAAATTACCCTTTGAAAATCTGTTTGAAATCTGTAGTCAGCAAACAGTAAAGATTTATGAGGAACAATTTGATTTTAAAGAATTCTAAGTGAAGTTTTGCAGAAAGTTTAAATTTATTGCTATATATTGGCTCAAATTGAAAAAGTATCAGAATCTGCTTTTGACTTAAATGAGCAATTTCTCATTTTAGTTGAAACGTTTCGGGCACAGGCCCTTCTTCAGGCCTGTGCCCGAAACGTCGAATCTCCTGTTCCCTGGATGCTGCCTGACCTGCTGTGCTGTTCCAGCAATAAAGTTTCAACTTTGATCTCCAGCATCTGCAGACCTCACTTTCTCCAATTTCTCATTTTAAAATTGTATTTTCTGACTGGAAATTTCAGGTAATTGTATTTAAAGTGGACTTTTCAGAAAATTCAGGTGTTCTATCTTACTTAGCAAATTTTATACACAGGATAGTCATTGTTTTTGTATGATGTGCTCCAGTTATGTCTCCTAGACATATCTTGTTTCTTCTGGCCTTGAGGCATGTGTGATTTTATTGGTGTTTTTTCTTCTTCACATTGACAACTGGAATTGCACTGAGTCAGCTTTCCATCTCTGGTATAAGACTTCCAACAAAATTTTATCTCGTTATTATTAAAACTTGCATTCTTGTCTTGAGTTATGACATTGGTTGGTTGGTTGTTTGTTTGTATGTATGTATTGTGCTGTTTAGAAGGAATGCAGATTCCTATTGGGACCAAAATTGGGCATTCAGTTATTCAAATTGCCTTGGTAGGGGAAAAAAACTATTTAATTCTTTAAATACAATGACTTAGTTGGACTTGAATGAGCCTGAATACCAATTACATCATGGCTGTTTTCTGGTATGGATGGAATAATTGTTTAGAGATAATGTTGAATTAAAAGCAACAAACAGTCCCAGTTGTCCATGGATTGATGTGAACTGTGTTGAGAAAACTAAGATTGAGTAAATCTTTCCAGAGTTTTTTTTTCTTAAACTACAAGGATTCAATATGAGTCTTTAATTTGAATTTTCTTTAGGAAACTTTGTACATCCCTATTAAAGTTTTCTTTTGTATTTTTTTGAGTTTGTTCTCAGCAATTTCATGTTCCAATGATTTGAGAAGTGTGTGCCAGGTGAGTATTCTGTTTGAAGGTGAAAGTTCAGACCTTTGGGATGGAACCCACTGCAGTATGCCATCAGGTTGCAAATGTAGTTTCTGTAATTTTCATGTTTACAAGTTGGGTATTTCTAAGGTCTTAATAAATATGATTAACTTCAGAAGGAGTGGAGAAGCAACTATGATAAACATTGGAGAAGTTGGAAATGTCACAATTTAACATTTTAGCGAGCATTTCTTTTTGAGTATTAATCTTGAGTCAATAGAAAGAAAGGTTGATCTCAGCTAGCAAAAAAAAAAGAAATAAACTAAACATCAGGTTTTTAAAAGTGCAATTCACTGAGGAGTTTTCAACCTCAAATTAGCAATTGTGGGTTTCAAACAGCTAAACGGACAGACATCCTCACTTTAGAGGACAGTTTATAATTTGTTCCTCTCCAAAGGATGATGCTTTATTGATTGCAGGGTCAGTAGGTTTTAATAAATTGTTTACTGTGATTACACAATGTGTTGCAGAACAATGAATGTGTTAGATGCACTACTTGTTACTTAAGCTCAATAAAAATATTGAACTAATTTTTATTTAGTTTTTTTGAATGAAGATTGATCTTGGATTTGTTCATTAAATAACGTTTTTGATCATTTGAACTTTTAGTCTGAAAATAGTTTTGGAGGAGAAATGGAAAATGAAATAGAAAAGCCTGTATACTTCAGCACTTTTAACTGCATACTTTGATTTAACTTGACCATTGTTTCATTTGTGATGCTGAGCTCCAATCTTGTGTTGCCAATGCCCTAGACTTCATGCAACATGCCCCTACATAAAACCTACAACAAAATCTCAGTTCTGACAACACAAATCCTTCTGTGATGTCATCAGATTCCTACTGTAGCTTAGAAACATATGACCAGCTACTGCTCACGATGTGTAACATTGTGGAGCTAAACAGAACAGATACTAAATGACCAACAATGTCAATGACTGCAACCAGATTCATTTTCACTCTGATAGTTTTGGCCACCCTGTATGTTCTGTTCTTATATGGAACTGCC
Organism: Chiloscyllium plagiosum; assembly: GCF_004010195.1. Classification (NCBI taxonomy): domain Eukaryota; kingdom Metazoa; phylum Chordata; class Chondrichthyes; order Orectolobiformes; family Hemiscylliidae; genus Chiloscyllium; species Chiloscyllium plagiosum. Next base: position 33,168,626 of record NC_057740.1, read on the forward strand.
TTGTTTCCCTTTATCAATACAATTATTTTTCTGTATCCAGCCTACTTCTCGTAAGTATGTGATGGTTTCTAAATCAATATCAGAAAAGTCTTCTCCAAGATGCTTGCAATTCTTTTCGTTTTGCATTCTTGCCTTTTTTTAAAATTAGGCTTGCCTTTTCTTTTTAGGGTCATCATTCTGTCTTGTTTCCCAACTTCTCCCCAAGCACACTGCTTTTTGGAGATTGTGTTGTGATCATCCAGCAGCTTAATCATGACTGTTAATTGATGTTCAATTACAACACTGTCATAAAGCAACTTTTGAAACCAATTCACTCAATACGCACATTCCATTGTGCTCTGATATAAATCCTCTGGTTGCCCCAATCACAAAGATAGTAAAAAGAGCTGAATTAAAGCCAAAGAGTGAAATTTTGCAGAAGAATAGGGCAACAAGTCAGGCAGCATCCAAGGAGCAGGAGAATAGGGCAGGCCTAACATACTAACTGAAGTTGCAGTGAAAGTGGAAATACAGCATAGGCTAAAAGTTAAGGGAGTGAACTAGACTAATATTAGATTAAATTATAAAGGATAACCCCACCCTGAATGGACCAGGATACATGTGAGCATACTGAAGGAAGTGGAAATAGAAATTGGAAGACTAGTTCCTCCCCAATTAGCCTTTAGATGTAGGAATGATACCAGAATATTGGAGAATGGCAAATATTTACACCCTTTATCAGAGAAGGGTGTAAAAGTATGCACATCAATGTCAGAGCAAAGCTGCAGTGGTGTGGAAGCTTGATCAAGCAATAGCCTGGAATAACATTAACAGCCACTTTAGATTAAGAGAAATTGGAATGGATTTGTTGTGGGGGAAAATAGTGTTTAACCAACTTGCTCGAGTTCCTAAATAAGGAGACATGATTAGGGCAATCCAGTTGAGACACACATGGACTTAAAAAGCATCTTGGCAGACTATCAGCAGAGTTGAAGACTGTATCCATCTTATTATTGACTCTTACTCTACAAAGTTTGATGTGTGACAGAAAACCAAACAGTAATTGTAAAAAGTCCTGCAGTCAGCATAAACAATGGAGTTCCCTTAGACTAACCAGTCTGTAATTCCAAAAGCTGACTCTCTTGAATGCCACACGCTCCCCACATTCAGTTCTGGAAAAAGTCATACTGGACATGACGTTAGCTCTGTTTCTCCCTGTTGTTACTGCCCTGCCCTGTTTCTCCAGCATTCTGTGTTTGTTTCACACCATCAACACTTGTGTTCCCAGACCATGGTTTCTTTCCAAATTAACTTGTACCTTCAATTCTTCTTCCACCTACATTCATCATGAATCACAAAAAGCTGTAAAACATCCAAAGGTTATTGAGGAAAGAATTCTAATACTCAGTGCAAGATGTATTTGGTTAATATTTTAGACCTTTGTTCTGTTAATGAGTTAAGTTAATCATAAATGCTGCCTAAAAGTTAATGATACAGCTATCACTGTTGAATTGAGCAAGTTAATAGGTAATTGTTAAATACCCCATAAGCATGCATAGAACATCAGTCTTAACTACAGACATCTTGTCTGTAAAGTGAAAAATGAGATTTTAATTTTGTTTTTCCACTTCTAAGCAAAACAGAAAACATCAATGGACATTTTAGGTTTGTTGGTAAGATTGGTACACTCATGGAAGTTAAATATATCAAAGCAGCTTTGACCAACACTGTTAGTGAATAATTTAATTTATATTTGTCAATTGTGCTCGACATGTTCAGATGAACTGTGAATCTGGACCTGCAAACATGCCAGGAGAAAGTGAAGACTACAGATGCCAGAGAGTCAGAATCAAAAAGGTGGTTCTGGAAAAGCACAGCAGGTCAGGCGGCATTGGAGAAGCAGGTGAGCCGATGTTTCAGGCATAAGCCCTTCCATCAGGAATGTTCCTAAAGAAGGGCTTATGCCCGAAACGTCGACTCTTCTGTTCCTCAGATGCTGCCTGACCTGCTGTGCATTTCCAGCAGCACCCTTTTCGACTCCGCAAAGAAGCCAAATTGTTTTCAACTTAATAGGTTTAATTTGCCCTTCTATCCTTAACCCAGACACTTTTCTCTATATAAAATATGAAAACTTTTCTATTCATGAAGCAGCTTTTTAATTCAAATAGCGATCCAGTTATAAAGCAATGTAGACTTTGGAATTTGTGCAACTTTTGTACAATGCACTATTTGCTATTTACTCAAATATAAAGGCCGGTTAATAAGATAAATTTAATCTAGAACAATATGAAAGCTGCCCTTGCTATACAAGGGCAGCAGAGTAAGAAGTATAGATTTAGGAAGAACTATAGTACGGCAGTTGGAACAGATGGTTAATTTAAGACCTAATTCAATAATTACACACAATCTCAAACAATTTGCATGGTGTGCTACAGAAGATAACAGAAACCAATTACACTGTCCATAATGGGCTTTGCTTGAAAATACTTAGTTGGGTATATGGGTATTTTTACTCGGGGTGGTTTAGTTTTTACAGAAAAAAAAGTCACTGTGACTTTAATGGGAAGCTCACAGAATTGAGTGTGATAATATTTCTAGATAGTTGGGGAAAAAATAGGTTGTTGGAAATATTTAAGAAATGAGTTAGCCCAGTGTACATGAGAACCATGTGGGATTATCCAACATAACCCTGCATCTCTTTTTCTCCAAGATCTCAGTGCATGAAGTCTTGGGTAGACATGAGGCCATACTTTAGATCCAGAAAGTAAAAATCAAGTGTTGTTTAAAATAAAAAGCAATTTAGGGACCCTGTATACAGAGCCTGTAGTCTAATGGGTACAAAAGTAGTTAAAAAATAAAGGCAATAGTGTGTTCCTCTTTAAAATCTAAATGGCTGATACATGAAGAGAGAGAGAGTTGTTGCATATGGAAAACCTAGGTTAGAGATGTGTTCTCAAAAGTTCAAAGAACTGCACCTTAGGTCTCCTATGTAACACTTTTCGTCAAAATGTTACCAAATCTCCAAGGGTTAAATTGAGGTCAGATTATATTTACTACGATTGTAATGTCTTGATAGGAGGCATTTATAAAATTAAGGGTTATCCCCTTTAGGACAGCTGATTTTGTTTCTTGAGGGTTACGCAATTTTGGAACTCTGCCTCGGAAGGCAGTGGCAGAGATGGGAATCATTATTTTTATCAGTGAGAGAGATGGATGGATGATTATTAGGTGAGGTTATTGTGAGTAGCTGGGACTGTGAGAATTCAACACAACGAATCAAAAGCAAACTTGCTGTGCAGGCTCAAGGGGTTAAATGACCTACTCCTCCTCTAAGCCTATATATCTCTTTGAAATATAAAGGTAAAAAGGTGATTTCATGAAGCATTTAGTTTTTAGATTTTTGTTTTCTAATGCTGGATTAAGTTTTAAGGGGAATGATAATAAAATCAGAGCCAATCCAATCTAGAGGGAAGTTGTAGGCAATAATTCTTCAAGAAAAGGATGCTTAGCATGTAAAATTCACTCCCACACAGAAGAAAGATTCTGTTGTTTTGCAAGACATGACTAAAAAAATGATATGGAGTCAAGATAAAGATGACCTGTGGTCTTACAGAACAATAGTACAGGTGCAGGGGCCTAAAAAGACTTCCACTTGGTCCTGTGAGAACTGAGCAGACTCCAATGTTAAGTCAGCTTTCATTGAGGGGAGGCAATGTGAAGAGAAAACTTGACACTCCATCAGACATAAACAGGACGTTTCCACTTTTGGTTAGAGCAAAACCAGGAACCATGAGGTAAGGGTATGAAAGCTAATTATATTGTCTTGATTTAAAATACACCAACTTATGACAGTCACCAATAAATTTAAAAAGGAATTCATGCAAAACTGTGGCCCATGGTGAAGCTGTTAAAAAATTGTATTAATTTTATCTTGGGTTATAAATTTTGTTCCTTGCGCTTTGAAAGGCAGAGAAGATAGATCAAATTATTGAAGAATCTTGGTCAGATAGCATTGAAAAATCTTTTTCAACTGTTGAGTAGTTAATGTCAGAATATATTGCCTGAAACCATGGGGAAGGCTGTTTCAATTTGCACTTCTGAAAGGGAATTACTGTTCTCCCAAAAGGAATACTGTTCAGGATTGTGGGAAGAAGGTGTAGGAATAGTGCTAAGTGAATTCAGTGAACAACCAAGACTTTGAGAGTGATTAAAAATTCCAAAATATTTTTCTACTCATAAGCAATACAATTGAAAAACTGTTCTATTATAATCCTTAATATATTGGTATCTTAGACATGCATTTCAGTGTGTGGTATCTACTGTGTTACTGAGCCATAGCAGTCTGGAAGTTCCTAGATTTAATTTCTGGTCCGCACTGAGGTAGGAGTGGGCTGTTTACTTGGTGCATTAAGCTTGTTCTGCCATATATTGAGATCATGGCTGACCTGCAAACTATCCAACTTTGTGACTTTCAGTCACAAAAATCTATCCATGTCAAATTTAAACTGGTGATTGTTTTTCAAATGACACTTGATAAACAATGATCCAAGTTTCTGCAAACTTTGCATATAGGATTGTTTCTTAATTGCATTGCCCTAGACTAAGACTCCTCAAGTGGTAGAAATAGGTTTTCTTCTATCTACTCCATTTCCCATGATATCATGAAAACTTTGAACGAACCATGTCTTAAGTTGGTGTATTTTAATCGAGGCAATACAATTAGCCTTATACCCCTAACACATGGGGTAGGGGGGTTGCATGGCATGGAATGCAACCAGACTTTGCACTTCTGACTGATATCTAGAAGAAACCATCATGGCCAAACAATTTGTACAATTCATCAAGCTCATTTAAAAATTGTGCATTTCCATGTTTGGTGCTAATGGGTTGATGGCACCTGCTGAACCATGGCCAAGTTGGAAGCAACATCCTCAGGATATGGCCAAAGAAGAAAGGGAGAGATTTTTCAGATAGAAGATAAATTGATTAGTGTTCAGACTAATAATGTCCTGATGCAATCAAGTAGGAGTGATGTGACTGTCCTTAATCTTTGGCTTTCTAGAATTCTAGCTATCGAAAGTGACAATAAAGAGGATAAATTGAAGTGGCTTATGTACTGGGTGATATATGGAGTATTTTCAATATTTGAATGTGCAGCTGGCCTCCTTCTGTATCTGTTACCAGACTATCATAAAGTGAAGGTACGAAACTGATTTTATCTCTGCCCTCCTATGATCATCAGTTAAATCTAGCTTATTAAGATCAGCCCATACCCATAAAATGTAGTACATTTATATAATTTCGGTAGTTGTGGGTATGTTCACTGAGCTGGGAAGTTGATTTGCAGACATTTCATCCCCTGTCTAGGTGACATCTTCATTGCTGTAGAGCCTCCTGTGAAGCATTGCTGTACTTGGGCTTCTGGATTTTCTTTGGTTCCGTTTCTGCTGCTTCCAGTTCCGGCTATTTGACTGTTGCAATGAACAACCAGAAGCGGCAGGAATGAAGCCAAATAAATTCCAGAAGAGACAGTACAGCAGCAGCATTCTAAAGCAATGAAGATGTCATCTAGACAAGGGCTGAAAGGTCTGCAAATCAACTGCCCAGCTCAGCGAACGTATCCACAACAGGCACTCAAGCTGCAAATCCTTATGCAAACCTTGATGTCCAATTTCTCTTTAATATTGAATGTATATTAGAAAATATGAGCTGAATAGATGTGCTTTTATTTCTCCTATTTTGCTGTTATAACTTGAACAAAAGCCAAAAAAGTGTACTTCTGAAATAGGTATGCAGGCAACATGAACTTTATTTCTCATGTGCCCTGGAACTGGTACATGCAGTGTTTAAAACCACTGCCTCAAGAAGCCATCAAACGTAAGAAACGTTGGGAGCTTCCTATCACTGAGGCAGCAAAATCAAAGCCAACAATGTCCAGGAACCATGGATAAGCCCTCTTTCTTCAGATGTTGATCATGAACTGATGTTCTGACCATATCATATGGCTTCAATGTGTGTAGGGGTCAGGGAAACCATTTTAGACTCTCCAACCAAACTTGCAAGTAACAGTGGGGCAGAAGGAAGCTATGCTGTATTGTTGCCTCAATATTGTTGGTATACCACTTATTACGTTGCCAAAACATAATTTATTATAATTATACAGGGAAAGCAAAATACAACAAGTCACTGCTGGGAAAACTCAGATTCAATCTGGCTGAATTAGACTGCAACCCAAGAACAAGAAGCCACTGTTTAAGCAATTGTATTAAAGTATCCCCAAAAGCTTGCTCCATAAGTAACAATTTTTTTTTATTCTTCAGAGTATCTTTCTGATGTGGTGCATGGCACCAATCGATTGGAATGGTTCTCGTATAATTTACATGAATTTCATCCGTCCCTTCTTTTACAAGCATAAACCCATGATGGATGAACTTGATGAGAAAATTACAGAGGTTATTGATAATGTGAAGATGGAAGGTAAAGCCAATACTGAAGTAAATATCAGAAGATGAACAAAAGATGGAACAGAACAGTGAGAAAGGTTTAAGTTTGCATGTAACCCTGAACCAGTGACCCCCTGAAAGATTTGGAAACTTTGAAATGCAGAAGGAGGAAAAGCAAAAGGTTCCAATCATCCGCTAAGTCCATATAAGAAAGTACATACAGTTGGTTCTGATATATTGCGATAGTTCCGTTCTCGTGCAATTTCGCGTTGTAAGACAGTCATGTAATAGCTGTGCTACATAAACTAATGGGGTCGGAATTGCATTATAGCCAATACAGGTAAGGACACTTTGAGTTCTACAAATAACTGTCTAAGTTCGTCAATCATGTTAAAGCTAATTGGCATTGGAGAAATGTGTGTTATAGCAGAACCAACTGTACTAACTATAATCCAATGTGTTTATGAACTGGTAAAGGCAGTATTTGAACTCTGTCCTCATGAAACAACTGAATAAGAAAATCAGGACCTTGCTCACAATTTAGAAACAATTGCAGGTTTTAGAGGGGCCGAAAGAAGGTATGCTATATAATTGCCTCAATATTGTTGGTATATCACTTATTTCATTGCCAAAACTTAAATTACTATAATTATACAGGAAAGGCATCTTACAAGGTGTCACTGCTAATTTAACCTCAGCTTGATATGCAGATCCAGTAATTTCCATAAAGCTATTGCTTGTGTCCATTTGACACCCATTCCCTGAAGTGTCAATAGATTACAGAAATCCCTATGTGTACTTGGACACTGCGCACACACTCTCTCAAGACAAGTGGCCATGCACAAGGACACAGAAATGAGGTAGGCAGCCACACGGACTCCTCTGGGCAACATCTAGCCTGTACTGTCAAGTCCAGGAGAATAGCCACCAGGAGATCTTCCAAATTACTAGACTACAGCCACCATCCCCCATCCACCAGGATAGTGAAGATCAGGAGCCCAAGGATAATAACTAAAAACGTTGAGGAGTAGCTCCTTCAAACAATTGAATAGAGGCACAAACCACCACCACCAGCATATCATATAAATTTAGACCATAACTCATCTAAACTGCAAAAGATGCATGCGGCAGAGGACTCTGAGAAGTAACTTGTGAATATGTTAAACATTATTGCTCAGAGCAACATTCATTACTCAAGTCTCCAATTGTACAAAGATGGCTAAACCTCTTCAAACATGTTTATTTCATTAATAATATTTAAAATCTGTGTAACTAGCAATTAGAAATCTAAAATGAAATAATTATTTAAATTAAAACTAAAAATTGAATCATATATTTAGCAATGACCATTTTATTGATTTATGATTGAATTGTTAACTTTTGAGTACCCTAGTGGGTATAGTAACAATCATAATCAAAGTGGATTGCAACAGCAAAGTCATGTGACTGTATGACTTAACATGTCATGCAGTCTAATTGCATTAGCTCAACCAGGAATACTTTAACTAAGCTTTTTTATGTTTTGGATGTAGGTTATTGTTTGTGTTCCGGTTAGATTCACACATGTATTGGGACATAATTTTTAACCGTTTCACCACACCATGTCATGCAGCCTGATTGCATTAGCTCAACCAGGAATACTTTAACTAAGCTTTTTTATGTTTTGGATGTAGGTTATTGTTAAAGACTTTACAAATTACATTCTCTCCAAAAAAGAAGTGATTGAAACTGCAGTGAGGAGCTGCTCACTACTACCTTGTCTAAGCCTTTAATTTCTGTCAATGGCAAGCTGTGACCTTTAATTTGACACAAGAAGGAGCCTTTCAAACTCATAGAGTCATACAACACGGGAACAGATCTTTCGGTCAACCAGTCCATGCCAACCATGTTGCCAAATTAAACTAGTCCCACCTGCCTGTGCTTGGCCCATATCCCTCCAAACATTTCTTATTTATGAACATATCCAAATGTCTTTTAAACGTTGTGACTGTATCCACATCCACTGCTTCCTCTGGAAGTTCATTCCACACACGAACCACTCTCTGTGTAAAACAATTGCCCCTAATGTCTTTTATAAATCTTTCTCCTCTCACCTTAAAAATATGCCCCCAGTCTTGAAATCTCCAACCCTAGGAAAAAGATACTTGCTATTTACCTCTATAAGGTCACCCCTCAAACTCCTACTCTCATTGAATGTTTTATTCCTTTGCTTCTTTTGCTTTCTTTTTTCCTTTTTCTGTTTCCACTTTAGCGCGCACATTTTATTTTATGTTTCTATTTTATCTTTCTCTTCATTCTCTTCATCTTTTCCTTTTCCATTACTTTTCAGCATCAGCTTTCCAAAGTGTGAGTCAATACTGGGTGTGAGAGTGGTGCAAGACCAATATGTCAAGAATCATTTAACTGCAAGTTAGTTTGGATAAATGAATATCTACAGCTTGGTTTGGCTTATCAAGTGACTTGAAATTATCCGACACATAAATAGAAGAGAAGGCACAATTACAGAAAGTACAACCTTTCCAATGATCCACCTGGTTTCTGCTAGAGAAAAAAATAGTTGAACACGTAGAGGAACAACATTAGCTGCTACAAATAGCCAGTTATGTCAAATCTCTACAGGTCCTTGTAGTTTTCAACCAAAGTAACACTGAAATGCCAATTGGAACATGAAAGAACTACAACAGCCTTCAGGGCCAACACCTATACAACTGTAATACAAAGCGTAGTTTATCATTCTTATAAATAGGTAAGGATTAAATGTTCAGACCATTTGGGGTGCTCTACAACTTGCTGAAACAAAGGCCTTGAGATTTTTAAGCACATAACTGTTATGACATGGGGTAAACCCTCCTGCTTTTAATTTGAACCAACAACACAGAAAAGATTTATCCCATGCAGTAACCTGTGAAAATTCGAGAGATCAAGAACTATTTAAAGTAAAATTTAATAACTTTATTTCTTAAAGTATAACAGAGAATAATTAACTGACAACTATTTACAACTCCTTTCTCTAACCTATCTTTTACCTTCCCCTTCTATAATACTAGTCCGATAAAACTCCTGATTAAAATTTACAAAACAAAACTTCTTATCTCAAAACCAGGCAGCTTTCAGTTCTTTTCTGTATTCCTGTCTTCTTTTCTTCTTCTTGGGGATTCTGCCTCACCGCTTAATGATTGATGAAGGTACCTTTAAGTGAGTTGTGTTTTCTGATAGTTTCTGCATGCTGGCTTGGCAGTTCTCTCAATTGTTGAAACTTTATTGCTGGAACAGCACAGCAAGTCAGGCAGCATCCAGGGAATAGGAGATTCGACGTTTCAGGCACAGGCCCTTCTTCATTTCCTGAAGAAGGGCCTGTGCCCGAAACGTCGAATCTCCTGTTCCCTGGATGCTGCCTGACCTGCTGTGCTGTTCCAGCAATAAAGTTTCAACTTTGATCTCCAGCATCTGCAGACCTCACTTTCTCCTCTTGGGTCAGTTCTCCAGCTGGTGAGTAGGACCCCTGTTGTCTTCATTAAATGTCCCCCCTGGAATCATAATGGTACAGAAAGTCAGTTGGCTTATTAAATCTGCAGACCTCACTTTCTCCTCCAAGTTCTCTCAATTGTCCAATCCTCCCTGGTCTTAAACCCCCTGAGCATCAGATTGTGTCATTGGCTTTTAAGATTGTCACTATACTAAATTCAAACTTGATTGAGATTTAGTATTTTCGGAGGATAATTTAAACTGATTGGCCAAATTCAAATTTGTTTTTGTCTCATAGCAACTCAGCCAGTGCTATCTGTTCTGAACCAAATGTTACATTGTAAATTCTCCAGCACTTGGTATGCTTGTCAAGTCCTTCACTCTCTTAAAGGTACAATACACTTCTACACCTTCATAACATTACCAGGTCCACAAATATTCTGTAATTAATTACTTTATGACTATCACATAAATTCACAAGCCTATTTGTGCATAGCGAGATCACACAAGCAGTAAAAGAGATAAATCACGAGTTAATCTGTTTGGGTAGGAATGGTGGGTAAATAATTTTAGAGTGGAGACCAGAATAAATGTTTTTCCTTGAATTATGCTATGGGATCATTACATTCACTACAGCAACTACCACCTCAGTTAAACATATCATCCAAAATGCACTATTGTATAATGGCACAGGCTGGAGGCTGGACGCTGGATGCTGGACTGGTACTATTCAGGGCAGTAAGATGATGTCATGACAAGTGAGTTTCCAGATAAAAGATTAAGGTCACTAAACTCAGTGCAATGATCTTCATCTATTGTATTCAGTCTGTGTGTGTATGTGTGTGTTTGAGAGAGAGAGAGGTGTATCACTAAGTCAGTAAGCACAAAGTGCATGTGATTTATATGCACAAACTAAGTGTAAGGCTGAGATACCATTTCAATGTAATAGGTTAGTGTTGCTAACAAATTTCAGGACATCTGTATCAAAACACAGGAATTGTCTAGGAAATTGAAGATTCCAATGGGCAATTCCCTCTGAGATAACCTCTTAATGACAGAATTCAGGAAGTTCCATTTCCATTAAGTTACTGGTTACCCAAAAAAAGTTAGACAATTAAAAGACTTGTCTATCTCCTGGGTAACTAATAAGTTGACCTCCTCCAATTTATACCCACTCCCCAACCACACACACACTTCCCAAATACTTCTTTCCAAGACCCCTGACCATTTGCTGAGAGAGAGGGGGAGAAAAACAGGTGTTTAAAGATTAAGGGCTCATCTGCAAAGTTAGCTGGGCAATAAAATTCACTTCAGCCCAAATGGATCTGGTCCAGAACCCGAACTGTGGCTCCTATTCCTGTCACCACCCGTGAGATATCTTGAAAGACACAGATTAAGTGCTAATGTTTCACAAGTTTGATGATAGATTCCTGACAAATCACACTTGAAGATTGGGAAATTGGTTAATCGTAAAAAACTCAGTGACACCTGTCGAACCAAACCTATGCAGATATCAGTAGCTTCAGGAAAGGAAGGGCGAGGTTCAAAGAAGAAGAATGAATGCTTCCCCTAGGTGGCTATCAAGAACAGTAACATGGCTAGAGTTCAAAAGGCTGATTTAATGATATGTAGACATGGGTTGAAATACCACCAGCAACTGGAGAATGTGAATTGACAAAACTATCATAATGATGATGATTTAACTACCTGATTGTTGTAAAAATATATCTAGTTCATTAATTCCATTTTGTAACCTGCTGGTCTGTTCTATATTTGACATCAGCAACATGCTTGACTTTAAACGGTCTCCCGAAATGGCCTAGCAAGCCACTTAGTTATGAACAATAAATGCCAGCTTTGCCAGCAACATTCTCATTCCCGTGAGTGAATAAAGGAAAGTTAAGGGTTGATGAGGACAGCAGCAAGTCTCAATTGCAGATCCAAGACAGGGTGGATGATGCAGGTTTCCTATTGGTGCACCCTAGCTAATTCTATTCTTTCTTACAGTTTTCCCAACACCGGAACCAGAACCAGTCATAGCCACAACCTCAAGGCATAAAAGTAAGTTCAGGTTAAATGAAGGGCATTAATTAGAACACAAAAAGTTCAATTATAGAGTGATAGTATCATACAGCATGGAAACAGACCCCGCAGACCAAATAGTCCACACCAACTATGTTCGCAAACTCAACCCATCCCACTTGCCTGTATTTGGCCCTTATCCCTCCAAGCCTTTCCTATTCATGTACTTATTCAAATGTCTTTTAAATGTTGTCACTGTACCTGCATCCATCACTTCCTCTGGCACTTCATTCCACATGAACCACTGTGTAAAATGGTTGCCCCTCATGCCCTTTATAAATTTTTCTCCTCTCACCTTACAAATATGTCCCCTAGTTTTGATCTCCCTCTCCCTAGGAAAATTACTCTTCTTGTTCACCTTATCTATATCCTTCATGATTTATACATCTCAATGTCAACCCTAAACCTCCTACGCTCCAGTGAAAAAGTCCCAGTCTATCCAGCATCTCCCTTGAATTCAAACCTTCCTGTCCCAGTAACATCCAGGTAAATCTTTTAGAACCCTCTCCAATTTAATAATATCCTTCCTATGACAGGGCGACCAGAACTGCACACAGTACTCCAGAAGAGGCTTCATCAACATCCTGTAAAACATGACATCTCAACTTCTGTATTCAAAGGACTGAGTAATGAAAGTAAGTGTGCTAAACACCTTCTTAATCACCCTGTCTACTGTCATGCAAATTTCAAAGAATTATGTACCTGAACCCCTAGGTCTCTGTTCTACAGCCCTCAAATGTATAAGTCCGGCTCTTATTTGTTTTACCAAAATGCAAAACCTCACATTTATCCAAGTCAAACTCCATCTGCCTCTCTTCAGCCATTGACTCAATTGATAAAGATCTTCAAAGTTTGTGCAAAGATTTGTAGCTCGGGTGCTCGTTGTTGTGGTTCTGTTCGCCGAGCTGGGAATTTGTGTTGCAGACGTTTCATCCCCTGTCTAGGTGACATCCTCAGTGCTTGGAAGCCTCCTGTGAAGCGCTTCTGTGATCTTTCCTCCGGCATTTGTAGTGGTTTGAATCTGCCGCATCCGGTTGTCAGTTCCAGCTGTTTGCTGCAGTGGCTGGTATATTGGGTCCAGGTCGATGTGCTTGTTGATTGAATGAGTGGATGAGTGCCATGCCCCTAGGAATTCCCTGGCTGTTCTCTGTTTGGCTTGTCCTATAATAGTAGTGTTGTCCCAGTCAAACTCCTGTTGCTTGTCATCTGTGTGTGTGTGTGTGTGGCTACTAAGGATAGCTGGTCATGTCGTTTCGTGGCTAGTTGGTGTTCATGGATGCGGATCATTAGCTGTCTTCCTGTTTGTCCTATGTAGTGTTTTGTGCCGTCCTCGCATGGGATTTTGTACACTACATTGGTTTTGCTCATGCTGGGTATCGGGTCCTTTTGTCCTGGTGAGCTGTTGTCTGAGAGTGGCTGTTGGTTTGTGTGCTGTTATGAGTCCTAGTGGTCGTAGTAGTCTGGCTGTCAGATCAGAAATGTTCTTGATGTATGGTAGTGTGGCTAGTCCTTTGGG
>NC_057740.1:33182533-33193681 GCF_004010195.1 Chiloscyllium plagiosum
CCGTTACATCGAATGAGACCATAGTTTCTTCCTTGTCTATGTGTATATTTCTGATGATGTCCAAGAATTCCTGTGTTGACTGTATAGAGTGTCTGGATCCACTGATCAGGTGTTTCAGTTTCTGCTGTAGTTCTTTAGCCAGTTTGTGTGATGGTGTCCCTGGTAGTGATACAATGGGTCTGAGTGGGATATGAGTCTGACTCATAACAGCACACAAACCAACAGCCACTCTCAGACAACAGCTCACCAGGACAAGGACCCAATACCCAGCATGAGCAAAACCAACGTAGTATACAAAATCCCATGCAAGGACGGCACAAAGCACGACATAGGACAAACAGGAAGACAGCTAACGATCCGCATCCATGAACACCAACTAGCCACGAAACAACACGACCAGCTATCCTTAGTAGCCACACACACACACACACACACAGATGACAAGCAACAGGAGTTTGATTGGGACAACACTACTATTATAGGACAAGCCAAACAGAGAACAGCCAGGGAATTCCTAGAGGCATGGCACTCATCCACTGATTCAATCAACAAGCACATCGACCTGGACCCAATATACCAGCCACTGCAGCGGACAGCTGGAACTGACAACTGGAAGCGGCAGATTCAAACCACTATAAATGTCGGAGGAAAGATCACAGAAGCGCTTCACAGGAGGCTCCCAAGCACTGAGGATGATAAAGATCTCTTTGTAATCTTAGATAACTTTCTTCACTGTCCACTATAACACCAATTTTGGTGTCATTTGCAAATTTACTAACCATGCCTCTTATTTTCTCATTCAAGTCATTTATATAAATGACAAACAAAAGCGGACCCACTACTGATCCCTCTGGAACACCACTGGTCCCAGGCCTCAAGAGTGAAAAACGACCCTCCTCCACCACTCTGTCTCCTCCTATCAAGCCAATTTTGTATCCAATCAGCAAGGTCACCCTGAATCCCATGTGATACAACTTTGACAAGATTCCACATGGTAAACTAATTAGTGCAGGCTTTACTGAACAATGTGTACTGCTCTGTCTTCTTCAATCTTTTTGGTTACTTCCTCAAAAAACGTCACCTTTGTCTCACAGACTTGACTATCTCATTTCATGCCTTTGCCCTCCTGACTTCTCTTTTAAGAATACCATGGCATTCTATACTCTTGAAGAGATTCATTTGATTCTAGTTGTCTATATTTAATATGATTCTTTCTTATTCTTGACCAGAACCTCAATATCTTTGTTCATCCAATCTTCCCAACTCTTACCAGCCTTGCCCTTCATTCTAACAGGAACATAATGCCTCTGAACTCTCATTATCTCACAACTGAAAGCCTCCCACTTGTCAGTCATCCCTTTACCTGCAAAATGTCTACTTCAGTTGACATTTGAAAGTTCTTGTCTCATACCATTAAAATTTGCCTTACTCCAATTAAGGACTTCAACTTTTATGGAAGGCTCATCCTTTTCCAAAACTATTTTAAAACTGTTATGATTATTAGTCCCAAAGTGTTTCCCTGCTAACACTTCAGTCACTTGTCCTGCCTTATTTCCTAAGAGAAGGTCAAGTTTCATTCCTTCTCTAGTGGGTACATATTTACATATTGATAAAGAAAATTTTGCTAAACACATTTAACAAATTTTTTCTGACTATCCAAACCTTTATCACTATGGTAGTCCTAGTCCATGGTTAGAAAGAAATCCCCTTCTATTCCAACTTTATTATTCATACATTTATTTGAGATCTCGCTACATATTTGCTCCACAATTTCTCTCTGAATATTGAGGGCCTTTTACAACCCCATTAAGGTGATCTTCCCTTTCTTATTTCTAATTTCTACCCGTATAGTTTCAGTGGATAATGTCTCAGAAATATCCTCTCTACTTACAGTAGTAGTCATGATGTAGAGATGCCGGTGTTGGACTGAGGTGTACAAAGTTAAAAATCACACAACACCAGGTTATAGTCCAACAGGTTTAATTGGAAGCACTAGCTTTCAGAGGAGCGACGGTCCAAAAGCTAGTGCTTCCAGTTAAACCTGTTAGAATATAACCTGGTGTTGTGTGGTTTTTAACTTTGTACAGTAGTAATGTTTTCCTTAATCAAAAATGTCACTCCCCTTCCTGTTGTGTCTCCCTTTTTGTCTATCCCTCCTAAAGCATCTACATCCCAAAACATTGAGTTGTCAATCTTGTTCTCCTCTCAGTCAAGTTTCTATAATAGTTATGATGTCCCATGTTTCCATACATATCCTGAGTTCATCAGCCTTACTTGTAAAACTCTCTGCATTGAAATAAATAGTTTAATTCTTCAGAATTACATCATTACCTGATTTGCTCTTATCTGCCTTTTCTAATGAACTTGTCCTTTTCTGATTCAGAACCATTCCTTTCTGTGTTTCTACTTTTACTGCTGCTTAGTAATCTCCCCCTTACTAGTTTAAAATCTCTGAAATAGAATGAGCAAATCTCCCTGCCAGGATGTTGGTCCCTTTCCAGTTCAGGTGAAACCCATCCCTTTGAACAGGACTTTCCTGCCCCAGAAAAGATCCCAATGATCCAAACATTTGAATCCTTGCACATTGCACCATCTCTTTAGCCACTGATTTATCTGCCCTATCTTTTTATTCCTACTCATTAGAATGTGGCACCTGGAGAAAACCAAACTACTGCCTTTGAGGTTATGCTTTTTCATCTTCTATCTAACCTCTTATATTCATTCTGCACAGCCTTAACCCTTTCCCTAATTATGTCGCTCCTACTAATGTGGACAACAACTTCTGGTTTCTCACTTTCCCCTGAGATAGTATGCTGCAACTGTTTTGAGACGTCCTTCATCCCTGGCACCAGGAAGGCAACAATACTCTTCTAGATTCATGCTATTGGCCACAGAATCTCCTGTCTGTGCCCCGACAGGAGAGTCCCCTATAACAATTATTCTTTTAAATCTTTACAAACCCCACTTAACCTAAGATTCATTCTTAGTGCCCATGATCTGACTGCTACTTCTATTTTTTTTCTCCAAGAGTCTGTCCCAAAACGGAATATCTATTTGAGAGAGGAATAGTTACAGGAGACTTTAGAATTACCTTTTTACCTTTTCTGTTGTCACCCATCTATCTGACCCTGCTGTGTAACCACCTCTCTGAATCTACTAACCATCACACTCTGCGTCTCTTGAATGTCCACAGTGACACTAAACCTAAAAAGATGAAGCTCTTAAAAGCACCTCATATATTAAAAATACTACCTTTCCTTACCCACAGACTTTAATCATAAGCATGCAAACGATTTTTAAAAAGTAAACATTTAAACCTTTTTTTAAAAAATCAAGCATTTAGCTGAAACTATCATCAACTGAAAAAAGACCTCATCGTCAAATCCTCTATCAGTCAACTTTCAAACCTCCACATAAACAAGAAAAGTCTGTCCAGAGCCATTGAACAAACATGTGGTGGGCCTTTCCCATAAACTCCATGTGTAAACTAATCTCACATTCTTTGCAATTTTTAAAACATTTTCATGTATTTCTTTAACTATAGAAGTTTCAAACAAGTGAAAACAAAACCCTCTCTAGATCAACACTTGACAAACACTTGGAGGTCTCTCCCACAAACTCTGTGGGGAAAAAATTCTCCTCCTTTGCACTTTCTTTTCTGTACCTTATTTTTTGGACTAGTAAAGTTTCAAAAACTGATTTAAAATAAAACTTTTCTGTTTCTGCTGTATAATAACCATAAGAAATCCACAAGAAATGCCTGTAACTCAGGAGCAGCTGCAAGATCCAAGCTGCTCTTGTTTCACCTTTTTTTTTGGGAGGGGTACGTTTAGTATCATATCGACTCCAGCAGAGTTTTATTGAAACAGGGATCAGTGTGTTAACTATGAGCTTATATACATATTATATTCTAATATCTGCTATCATATCTTCCTTGTAATAATCAGTAAGTGGACATGCCTATAACATTTCTCAATCAATTTTCAAAGCCTAGGTATCATGGATAATGGGCAGACCCATTGCCCACCACAGAATTATGCTAAGCTAGTACATTTTCAGTCTTTGAATAATATACTTTTATTTATCAAGCTACGAATGATTTAAAACTCACTGACGTTAATATACAATATTTTTGAATGCAATCTATCCATTTGCCAACCTCCTAAAATTGAGAGCAACCTAAGGAGGAATACTACTTTGTCACTTGGTGGGGAAGCATGTTGCAGAGAATGATCTGAAAGCAAACAATTTCCAGTTTCTATTCCTCAATTAAAAGTCCCTAATAAACAACATCACATCTAATATCACTTCTGACTCAGTCACTCTTCCTCAACTTAACTTACTCCAATTACTCCTGTATCAACAATGAATGTTACTCTATTGATACTTCTTAATTCAAATTATTACACTTCTTTACAATAAAACAAAGAACTGCAGATGTTGGAAATCTGAAACAAAAGCAGAAATTGACCAAGAAACTCAGGAGGTCTGGCAGCATCTTTGGAGAGGAAGCAGAGTTAACATTTCAAGTCCAGTGGCCCTCTAGTTCTGAAGAAGTGTTTCTCCAACAATTTCTGTGTTTGATTAAATTTCTTTTTAGTTTCCACTTTCCTTTCTTTGAATTTTATTTCATTCAAGCTAAGACAGGTGGCACAGTGGCTCAGTGGTTAGCCATAGTGCCAGGGTCCTGGGTTCAATTCCACTTGCAGGTAACTGTCTGTATTGAGTTTGCACATTCTCCCTGTGTCTGTGTGGTTTTCCTCCCACAGGCCAAAGATGTGCAGGTTAGGCGGATTGGCCACGCTAAGTTGCCATAGTATTCAGGCTCAGTGGATTAGCCATGGAAAATGCAGGGTTATAGGGATGCTGTTCAGAGGTTGGTGTGGACTCGATGGGCTAAATGTCCTGCTTCCACACTATAGGGATTCTATGGTTTCATCCTATGAACACTGAGACTTTGCTGCAATGAATAAGTCTGCTACCTTTCAACAGAAATATTTCATTTTTTATAACAAATCCTGCAAATGCCTAAACTAATTGTTTATGATTTAGTTGCCTGCCCAAGCCTCAAAACCATTTTGTTGAAGCTTTTCACTGTTTACTCATCGGGACAATTTGCAAGAAATACTAATGTAAGGGGTAAGGAACATCTGTACTGAATGTGAGGAGGGTGCTGATTGGCTGGCAAGTGGATTGGTAGAGGCAGTGTTGTATTAAGAATCCACTGGCCAATTAATCAGCATTCCCCTTTCATATGGTATAAATGTTGTTTTCCCTTTACATTCATATTTCTTGCGGGTTATCCTGACGAGTACAAGATGAAAAGCTTCAACAAAATGTCTTTCTTCAGTAATGCTCAGACTCTGTAATTGGAAATGATTATTGACCTGGATAAGACTGAAATGCCTTGTTCAGACATGTTATTGAAGTGCCCCTTTTATTGTTGACCTTTTGTATTTCAGTGATCAAAAAAAACGTGAATTCAATCTTCAAAAGATCAAAGAAAAAGTGAGAACCCCACAGTGAATGGGTCAACTCTAAGACTACATATGCCCCAAACTCTCTGCAATAAAATACACAGTGGCTACATGGATGAAGTTGATTGGCGACGCTTGTGGGCATCCTTAAACAGATCGTCCTAGAAGCAATATATTTTCAGAACAGGCTTTTCGCTGGCAGGAATTTTATACACAATTTGATTATTCGTGATCTGAAATAAATGATATTTTTACTATAATCGCTATCATTAAAATTAGTAAGTGTAATGATACAGAAGTAAAGATCAGAAATTAAAAACATTAACCTTTTCCAGTTGTTCAGCTGCTTTGTGCATTGTTTCCTGTGACACTGAGCAATGGACAACAGGAGGAGGTGATGTGCCAGAAATTAAACTTGTTGAATGGTATCAATTGCAAAATGGGCTGGAAAATTTCTTTCTGAGCAAGACCATTCCATGATTCTATGCAGTTAGTTCATCATAGTCAGTACCACAATATGACATACACTATTAACCTCATTGTCTATAATTAAAGCCATGCTGAAAGTGTACTTCTGTGGATGTTGAATGAGGGTAGGACTTCGCTCAGTTATGAGTCCCACAAAAGTCAAACCATATGCTAAGACTTGCTATTTCTGCCAGCATCTCATGATTACTTGTTTGAAGTGCTATACACTGGCCAGTCTCTTTGAACAGGCCACAAGCAAGACCACTCTGGAAAAAAATTTAAGAGGGAGAAAAATTAATTTATACATTTCAGAATTGCAATGTTGTACATCTACCAGCAGAGGCCATCAGAGTATTTACATAACCTGCTCAGAGCTGCTAAGGGCTGTTAGTGCGGAAATCATTGTCACAGTTTCGGGGTAGAAGGCATTTAGGAATGCTGTACAGAGATTAGCCTCCTTTTTCTCTTTACCGAGATGGCACAGTTTCCCCAGGGAAACAAAAACCTCCAGCTGAGACAAGGGAGAGAATTTGAACCAAACTCACTGCTGGGAAAAACCCAATGATTCAATTGAGATTTACACAAGATTTAACTGGGGAAATCGATAGACAGCAAAATCACACAGGATGTGAAACCAACATTCAACGTGATTCAGTCAGTTTCCCAATGTTAGGTTCTGTTAAAGTTGCCCGATTTGCACTTTTTCTGGTTGGAAAGGCTGCTGACCGATTTGGGATTGATCTGCAATCCGCAGAGGGGAGAGAGAAAAGGAAATGAACAGGGTGGTCTTACCGAAGTGTACAAGATAAATCTGGCAGGTCTGTGCTATTCACAAGGTTAACTTTTTTTATTCATAGAGTGAAAAGTCACAGTCAACACATGATCTGTGTTTGATTACAAGGCTGCAGTGTTGGGCCTTTCTTCCTCTGGCTCCAGCTAGATTGCACACAACTGTTGTTCTATCTGGATGTAATTTTGTTCACTGAGCTGGAAGGTTTGTTTTCAAATGTTTCGTCACCATACTAGGTAACATCATCAGTGAAGCACTGGTGGTATGGCCCACGTTTTATTTATGTGTTTAGGTTTCCTTGAGTTGGTGATGTCATTCCCTGTTCTTTTTCCTCGGGGGATGGTAAATGGGATCCAAGTCAGTATGTTTCTTGATAGAGTTCTGGTTGGAATGCCATGCTTCTCATGCGGTGTCTCTTGGCTTGACCAAGGATGGATGTGTTGACCCAGTCGAAGTGATATCTGTATGTAAAGATACTAATGAGAGTGGGTTGTGTCTTTTTGTGGCTAGTTGATGGTCATGTATCTTGGTGGCTAGTTTTCTGCCTGTTTGTTACAATTATTGCAAGGTATTTTGTAAATGACATTAGTTTTGCTTGTTGTCTGTATAGGGTCTTTCAAGTTAATTAGCTGTGAGCCAGCAGTGCTAACCACTGAGTCATCTTGCCACCCTGTCCTGGTTCTCAGTTTAGCATTGCCAAATTGGGAGAAACCAGTGCCTGTATGGAAGTATTGTAGCATTTCCAGAAGAGGAGGTGGAAAAAAAAATTAGTTCAAGTACATTTAAGAAGAAGTTAGATAATCAGATGAGGAATAGAAGATTATCCTGATGGAGTAAGACAAGAAAGAGACTTGATGGGACCATTAATGGTCTGGGCCAACTGGCCTATTTTGGTGCATCTATGTCATTCTATGAATCCTTGCATTTCCTTAGACTTGCATTTCCTACATTATCCTGACACTCTGACTTCATGACCAACAGGACCAAACAGCCCTGTAAACTGCCTAATGATTTTGAAGCTTTTTTACCCTATTGAGCCCTGGATTGGTACCTTTAAGGATATGAACATTAAATTAATCATTGGAGCAGAACTACATGAAGCAACTGCATTGCAGTGGTGGAAAGAAGGTGAATGAAGGACATTGCAGAAAATGATTCTTGTCAGGCTGCCATTTATAACAGAGAGAGTGGACATTGAATCGGTATTAATAAGTGTGCAGAGAACACCGTGAAGAATGTTGGCTTATGTTGAATCTTAGGTGAGCTAATTTCAAAACCAGTTTATAATCAGATGGTGTTTTTCAGATAATAACCATTGTAAGGTGGCTTACTGGAGATGAGAAGGCAAGAGCAGGAAATGGGAAATGTATTAACTCTCGTGTCATTCCTATCTCCATAAGTTCCAATCCCTGTAACTCTCTACCCTGTAACAATGTTTTTGCAACCAAGAAAACCCACAAAAACTGGTGAATGAAACATAGTGGTCCAATGGCTCTTGAATGATGATGGTCTCATAATGATGGTCCAGTCCAACCAGTGAATTATAACTTTTTTTTTCTTTTTTTTTCCCTCTGGATATGACCTCTTGTGCATTTCCACTTCCTGCCCTTCAACTCATGCCCAAACATTGGTAGCTGTGCCAAGGCACTCTAGACTATGATTGCTGAAATTTCCTTCCAAACAATATTTCCTTCCTGTTTGTCTTTAACCCTTTAATATCAGGGGGGACATTCACCGAGTGGTTATATTGCTCGACGATTAAGCCAGAGACCCAGATAATGTTCTAATGATGACTATGATAGTCAAGAAAAACCTATCTGGTTCACTAATGCCCTTTAGGGAAGGAAACTGCCATCCTTACCTAGTCTGGCCTATATATGACTCCAGACCCGTAGCAGTGTGCCTCTAAGCAGTTAAGGGTGGTCAATAATTGCTGGCCAAGACAGCGACACTCATCCCCTAAACAAATAAAAAAAACCATCAAGTCTATGTCTCTGACAAAGCTTTTGGTCACCTGTCCTAATGTCTCTTCTTTTTACTGAGTTACATTTTATCTGATTACACTCTTGTGATGAACTTTAAATGTTTATGACAACATGTGCCATGTAAATGTAAGTTGATGTTGTGTCCTACCAACCAGAAGGTTGTTCTGTAGAAAAAGAATTTGTAATGTGTTTTTCTGCGCAATTCTTATGCAACATATAAATATACTTACATCTATTGTCTTAGTAGTAAAAGTTTGTTTCTCAGCTTTAAAAGAATTAACCTTCCATTTTGTATATGCAGTAAGCATTATCAGTTTTGGTAGCTTGGTAAACTTTTAAGACAATCCTTCAAAACACTGGATGGACATGAATGTGATTGTGCATCAGGAGTTTCGGAAGGTCTGTGGCAGCAAGTAAGCAGCTGGTGAAAACATTACCTGCTCTCGAAGATGGTTTTCACGATTTTCATAATGCTTTCAATAAATAATACTGAAATTAGCTCTTCAAATGAACATTTACCTTAATTTGGAAGTGCTCATTCACAATGTTTAGTGGAAAAAACTGCATGGTGTGTGTAAAAGTTTTGAAAAAAACTCTTGATTTAACAAATTAGGATATCTGCAAAATGGTTCTAGCTAAATTTCTAAGAATAATAAAGCACTATTGAGTTTTAGGATAGATATAAGAATGACTGTATTGAAATTATTACGCACAATAGTGAGCTGCTGAACCTGAGGAAATAGCCATGGGAGATGCATGATTTATAACAAATAATTTAAAGTTAATTTGACTTGGAAACATAATCAATTTTTGAAACAAGACTGGGTTCAAAGTCTGGCTTTGATAGCACTACACTGAGTGACTAGTCTTTCTCATTGATAAAGTATCACAGAATGGTTTCAGTACAAAAGGAAGCCTATTGTGCCTATTCCTGAAGGCCTTTTGCCCGAGACGTCGATTTTTACTGCTCCTCGGATGCTACCTGAACTGCTGTGCTTTTCCAGCACCATTCTAATCTAGACTATTCTGCCTGTACCGACCAAACCCAGATGGTCCCAATGTTCTGCATTTTCACTGTCACCCTGCAAATTATTTTCTTCAGCAAATTAAACAATACCTTTTGAAAGCTTAGCCTAAATCTCAAAACAAAGAGAAACATATGTGTAGTATTGTATTTTAAGTCAGTCATCATTCCAATGCAACACATCTGTTTTCAGCACCAGAGTGGCCTCAGTGGGTAGTGTCTTTGGTCATGAAATTATAGGTTCAAGATTCATTCCCAGAACTTGAGCCTAAAAATCAAAGCTGTCACTCCAGTGCATATTGGACTGTTATAGGTGACATTTTTGGAATGACCATGAACGTGAGGCCCTGTCTGCTTTTGGGTAGATGTTAAAAATTGCACAGCACTTCTTACTGAGCAGGGAAATTTCCCCAGACGACCTGTCCCGACGTTTTTCCGTCGATCATTACTGGATTGCTGTTCAGTGGGATCTTGCTGTGCATGAATTGTTGCTGCGTCTCCCACTTCACACCTATTTTGAAGAAGGTGATTCATTGGGTTCCAAGTACTTTGGGGTGTGATGTCAATGCAGCACCTTCTCCTTGTTGCTCATTGTGCACAGACCGAGCTTTCTTCCAGGAATCTGTGAGTTAATAATATTGATGATGTGGAGGTGCCACTGTTGGACTGGTCAGAAGTCACAATACACCAGGTTATAGTCCAACAGGTTTATTTGAAATCACAAGCTTTTGGAGTGCTGCTCCTTTTTCAGAAGAAGACTTCACCTGACGAAGGAGCAGCACTCAGAAAGCTTGTGATTTCAGATAAACCTGTTGGACTATATTCTCGTGAACTGTGACTTCTGACATTAAAAATAATGATGTAGTCCCTGGCAATGTGTAAATATTTGTAGGGCCAAACCCACACAAATAAGCTTTTAAAATCGTATTTCTAGCTGACTCAGACCTCAGAGCAGTGGGAAACAAATTAAAACAATAATAAGTGCTGGATTAACAATTATAATTGTTCATTCTGGGGTCTCATAAATTGGGTCACTAACTTTGAGTATTTTGGGTTGTACAATGATATTGATAGGAGGGTGCAGCCTTGCTTTAAGGGGTGTGGCCAGGGGTGGTTTGATTGACGTGGTTCCGGCGGCCGCCGCCATTGGGGCGGAAGGGAACGGCTTCACGGTCACTCCGATAAACCTCAAACCCCGGGGCCTTTCCGGTAAACCCAGCATCAGGGTCTCGCCGACAATCCCCTCCGGTAGGGTCCTGCCCGGTTCACTCGGATTGTGGTTAAAGAAAGATGAGCGGCTCGAGGCCCGGGGCCAACCTCCACCTCACCCGCCTCCTCCCCCCCCGCTTCACCATCTCCCCCACCCCCTCACCATCTCCCCCACCCCCTCACCATCTCCCCCTC
>NC_057740.1:33196982-33201353 GCF_004010195.1 Chiloscyllium plagiosum
TCCCCCATTTTCTCCCTCCATCTGCTCTGCCCTCTTATTTTCTCCACCCCCATTGTCTCCCCTCCTTCCCACCCCCGGAACTTCTCACCCTCCATTGCCTCCTGTCTCCTGAAACACAAAGGACACTTGTTCATATAGAGAGTTGTCATGTCCGGACTGCGCTACCTGATCTGTTTTCTCAGTAACCTTCAAAAGGCTGTGTTATTGAAGGGGACTACTCTGCAGATCTCTGATAGAAAAGTTGGGATGTGGGGCGTTTCGAGGGCTGACACTGGTTCAATTTCAGCATGTTGGAGTGCTGCTGCACAATTATGCTCCACTGAGCTACAGGGAGAGGCTGAACAGGCTGGGGCTGTTTTCCCTGGAGTGTCGGAGGCTGAGGGCTGACCTTATAGAAGTTTACAAAATTATGAGGGGCATGGATAGGATAAATAGACAAAGTCTTTTCCCTGGGGTCGGGGAGTCCAGAACTAGAGGGCATAGGTTTAGGGTGAGAGGGAAAAGATATAAAAGAGACATAAGGGGCAACGTTTTCACGCAGAGGATGGTACGTGTGTGGAATGAGCTGCCAGAGGATGTGGTGGAGGCTGGTACAATTGCAACATTTAAGAGGCATTTGGATGGGTATATGAAGAGGAAGGGTTTGGAGGGATATGGGCCGGCTGCTGGCAGGTGGGACTAGATTGGGTTGGGACATTAGGTCGGCATGGATGGGTTAGACCGAAGGGTCTGTTTCCATGCTGTACATCTCTATGATTCCATGTTCAAAAGTGTTGTGCATCTTCTATCATCAAAATCTTGCCAGGTCACTCAATTCCTGAATACACCATGTGTTATTTTTGTTGAATTGTGGCAATAAATTGCTTCCTGTGATGACAACACCGGCTTTCTTTCAGGCATCTGTTATTTAAAAATAATGATGCAGTCCTTGGCACTGTGTCAATATTTGTAGGGCCTAACCCACACAAGGAAAATTTGAAACCCTTATTTCAAGATGACTGTTCTTAGACCTGTGGGAAACAAATTAACAGACATGATAACTGCTGGATTAATAATTATAATTCTTAATTCTGGTGTCTCATAAATTGGGTCACTAACTTGAGTATTTTGCTGTCAGATTGAACAGTTCAACGATAAATGTTCCTATTCAGTGGAGATTTTATTGTGTAACGTATATGAGAATTGGGTATGGATGAAGACACTCATTCAGCAGTATTGTAATGAACAACGCACTGTGTATTGTGTAGTTTTAAAAAGGTGTTACAATAGCTGATTGGTGGGTGTATATTTCTTTTTGAACACGATTCACAGAAACAGAGGTAGTATGTCAGCAAAAAACAAGAAGCGTGTCATTCTGCCAACTCGTCCCGAGCCTCCCACTATCGAGCAGATTCTGGAAGATGTTAGAAGTGCCAGACCATCTGATCCAGTATTCGCTTTATTAGCTGAAGGCTCTGAGGGTATTGTATTTTATTCCAGTAAATTTATAAATTATTTTATTCTTTCTTGTTTCTGATTTTATTTATTTATTTTTTAAATCATCTGCTGTCTCGTATGAATGGTTTTTATCCTGATTAATTAACAGAGTTGGTTATGTGAAAGAAATCTGCAGCTATAACTTTAAACAGTGTGCTCCATTGCTACACTGAAGCATGAGTATGAGACAAGGTTGGGGCAGAGTGTCCTGAAATTTCGTCATGATTGGTTAGCCCAGCAACTAATGCTGAGGCAGAAGATCCTGTGCTGAAAATCCACCCCAGAGACCTGTGTACAATATCTAGGCTGACACTCTGGGCTTTAGGGTGTAGGTTTGCTCGCTGAGCTGTAGGTTTGATATCCAGACGTTTCATTACCTGGCTAGGTAACATCATCAGTGGCGACCTCCAAGTGAAGCGAAGCTGTTGTCTCCTGCTCTCTATTTATATCTTTCTCCTGCATGGGGTTCCTGGGGTTTGTGGTGATGTCATTTCCTGTTCGTTTTCTGAGGGGTTGATAGATGGCATCTAGATCTATGAGTTTGTTTATGGCGTTGTGGTTGGAGTGCCAGGCCTCTAGGAATTCTCTGGCATGTCTTTGCTTTTAGCCTGTCCCAGGATAGATGTGTTGTCCTAGTCGAAATTAGTGTTTTTTTTCATCCGTGTGTAGGGCTACGAGGGAGAGAGGGTCGTGTCTTTTTGTGGCTAGCTGGTGTTCGTGTATCCTGGTAGCTAACTTTCTTCCTGTTTGTCCTACGTAGTGTTTGTGGCAGTCCTTGCGTGGAATTTTGTAGATGACGTTGGTTTTGTCCATGGGTTGTACTGGGTCTTTTAAGTTTGTTAGTTTGAAGGAATGCTGCCCTTTTGGAGCTCCTACCTTTTGAAAGGTAGGACATTATACTAAGGTTCCATTTGCTCTTGGGTGTATGTAAAAAATACCTTGACACTATTTCAGAAGCTTAGAGGGGAGTTCTCTTGGATATCCTAACAAGTACCAATTCCTTAACTTACGTTTAAAACAGAATGACCAATCATTATAGTATTGCTGTTTGAGGGGTCTTATTCTATTCTGGATTAGTGATGCTGGAAGAGCACAGCAGTTCACGCAGCATCCGAGGAGCCGGAGCAGTAGGATGCTGCCTGAACTGCTGTGCTCTTCCAGCACCACTAATCCAGAATCTGGTTTCCAGCATCTGCAGTCATTGTTTTTACCTAGCAGGTCTTATTCTATGCAAATTGGTTGCCAAGTTTACTTGTATTTGAACTATACCTATACTTCAAAATTATTTCCATCAATTGTAAAGCAGTTTGGGTGACCTAAGATTGTGAACTGCACTCTGTAAATGAAAATTCATTCTTTAATGTTGGAAAGTACAGGTGGGACCATATACTTACTTTCTCCCAAGATTAAAAAATTGAAATGGCCATGAACTGTTTGGCATATCCTGAATATGAGTTTAAATGGTCTCATGTTATTCATGCTACAGCACCTAGGAGGCAGATCACTTTTTTAACTAATAAATTATATATTTTAGGCAAAAGTCAACATGGATTTGACACTTGGCAATATAGCTGCTCCCTCCCCACCTCATGCAACTTAATTATAAGTTACAAAATGGTTTCTTTGGTGTTCACCAGACACTTAAACGCAACATTCCCTGTTTTTTTCTGAACTGCAAAGGTGAACTACATTGCTGCATGCATCTATTTATTCAAAGGAACTGACTTGTGTGTGACCTTTGTGAAGTCTTGCAAGTTGGACAGGTTTGACAAAGGGTCAGTTAGACTCAAAACGTCAGCTCTTTTCTCTCCTTACAGATGCTGCCAGACCTGCTGAGATTTTCCAGCATTTTCTCTTTTGATGTCTGAGTGGAAAGCTGACTTAATGTTTTGAGTTTGGTGACTTTTCATCAGAACTGAACAACCGAATTGCTTATTAAAAAGTATCTGTCTATTCCTCAATTTATTCAGTGTCCTGGAGTCTGCCACACTCTGGGGTAGTGAATTACACAGATTCATGACCCTTTGAGAGAAGTAATTCCTCCTCATCTCTGTTATAATCTGCTGTCCCTTATCCTAAAGCTATTCTAGATTGCCTCTCTAGTATAAAATTGGCTGTATGTCATCCAGATTATATAAAGCTGCGCTCGTCGAATAGGTTTAACTATTATAATAGTTTTTTGTTACAATGTGCTGTCACTACTGTAAAAATTATTTTCCTGTCAGATACAGAATATGAAACTACAAATTTCTTACTAGCTTAACACCTGAATGTAAAGTCTTCTGTCTCAAGGAAAATGACCTGCTACTGGGGAATTTCCACTTCAGTTCAACTAGTTTGATTTACAATAGTATAACATGAAAGCAAATAATAAAACTACTGTGTTCATGCTAGTGGTAGACATGAGTGTCAACATTGCTGGGCAATTAATAGAAAATATTGTACATTGTGTGGAAGTCAGGTGAATTAGGAAGGTGCATGTTAGTTTCTGGCTCCCAACTTGGAATAATTAGTATTAAATTACTTTCTTGTATTTTTAATGTAAATGCAACAGATGTTTGCGATTTTAGAGGAGATTTGTAGATCAGGTTGTAAGTTTGCTCACTGAGCTGGTAGATTTGTTCTTAGCAGTTTCGTCACCATGCTAGGTAACATTATCAGTGAGCCTCCAATGAAGCACTCGTGTTCTGACCTGCTTGCTATTTATGTGTCTTGGTCTGTTGTATGTTATTTATGCGTCTTGGTCAGTTGTGGTGGTGCTAATTTTTATATTAGATTAGATTTTTAGATTACATTACAGTGTGGAAACAGGCCCTTCGGCCCAACAAGTCCACACCGACCCGCCGAAGTGCAACCCACCCATACCCCTACATTTACCCCTTAACTAACACTACG
>NC_057740.1:33201378-33205992 GCF_004010195.1 Chiloscyllium plagiosum
CGGGGAGAACGTGCAAACTCCACACAGTCAGTCGCCTGAGGCGGGAATTGAACCTGGGTCTCTGGTGCTGTGAAGAAGGTGTACATCTAAAAATATATAAACATCATAAGTCATTTTATATTTTCTGTGCTGACATGAAATCTTCCCACAATGACATCTTTATAGAGATGAAGAGTTTTTCGTGTTTTTTTCAATCCAACTTGCACTTGATTACTTCATGATGTTGTTCTATGAATTAGCACCAATAGTTTTGTATCCCTTTCAAATAGAACTGAGCACAGTAATATTATGATCAGTGCATTATAGAGCATTAATAGAAGTCTGGCTACATTGCTGGACATTTTTAAATAGCAGCACTGCATTGTCTAAATAATAGTGACATTTAGTTATTTTCTGCTGCCTCTGATTCAGCTAGTGGTACTTTTCCTCTATTCACTTCGTTCTTTGACTGTGTGCTGTTCCATCCATGTGCAACATCTTGGATTTCTCAGTACTAAACTACCCCAATCTATATAATTGATTCAAAACACCTTGCTAGACGTTGGTTGCTTTTAACTTGTAACTGCTCTCTCCATTTTATGGCTATCTACAAATATAAAACAAGTGTCTTGTTTTAAGATACTTTTGTCATAAAATTTCTGTATCATTGAAAGGAGAGACTAACTATGACTGTCCCAATTTTGATTAGAAAGTTGAAATTTAGGATTAACTTCTAATGTTTATAGATGATCCAGTTTTGACTCAACTTCCTCTTTATTTTGGGGTTTTGTACTCTGGCATTGTGGTCTTAAACTTTGATGCTAACGAGGCAAGAAATGGACCAAAGCTAACTATTACTTTGCTGTCTGTTGAGATGAATGTTAAAATAGTCTTCCCACACGTTGCATTTTCCATTTTGAGAAAAATTCTCCTGTATCCCAAGGCCTTTCTGTCATTAACCATCAGCAGCACCTTAGCCCACTTAGCAATCTAGGTCTAAAGTTGAACAAGTCCATGTACCAAGGAACGATAGTAACATAAAAACAGGAGGACACCACTTAACCCCTTGTGTATGTTCCACCATTTAATAAAATCATGACAAACCTTATTGAACATTGATTGTTATTTGCAGAGGAAGTTCAAAATTTCTTGTATCTTTTGTGTATAGAAGTATTTTTTAATTTCTTGAAAGAGTTAGTTCTAATTTATGAATTTTGCATCATAATCCTATAGTTCCCAACTAGTTTTTTCTCTCTCTCAATCTGCACTGTCTGTTACCCTTAATAGCTTAAAAACTTTGATCGAATCACTCAATCTAAATTCTATGGGTTACAATTCCAGTTTGTATAAGTTGAGCCTTGAGGTTCAGGTATCCATCTAGTAAATCTATGCTACAGACCATTCTCCTTAAGGTGTGGTGCCCAGAGCTGCTCTCAATACTGCAGGTATTGCTTGTATATTCTAGCCACTGCCTTTATCGTCCTCTAGATCTAATGGCCAGCATTCCATTAACCTTTTTGTTTCTTGTCTGTAACTGATCATGACATGCAAATGATTTATGTACCTGAACTTATGGGGATCTTTGATTCCCCACTATTTCCAGCTTTCTTCCATTTATAAAGTATCGTTTTATGTCAGTTTTTGGGCCTAAAGTAGAGGATTTCACATTCAACTACATTGAAATGCATTTGCCACAATTTTCACCACTCACGTTATCAGTCATATGTTCCTTCCACCAGTGATAGGGAAATTATTGGAGAAGGTTCCTAGGGTAGTATTTACTCACATTTAAGAAAATAGACAGCATGACTTTATGCAGGGAAGGTCATGTGTCTCAAACTTGATTGAGTTTTTTTTTGAGGAAGTGAGAAAAATAATTCAAGGTATGGCAGTAGATGTTGTCTAATGGACTTTAGCAAGTCGTTTGACAAGGTCCCTCATAGACTGATACAAAAGGTGATTGCATGGGATCTGTGGTGATGTATACAGAACTGGCTTAGTCATAGAGGGTAGAGAGTAGTGGTGGAAGGTGGTGTTTCAGATTGGTGATCTGTAACTAATGGTGTAGTGCAGGAATCCGTACTGGGACCCTTGTTTGTAATATAAAAAATAAATGATTTGAAGGAGAATGTAGGTGGCCTGATTAGTAAATTTTCAGAAGACGTAAAGATTGGGAGAGTTGTTGATAATGAGGATTGCCAGAGGATACGGCAGGATGTAGATAAGATAGAGACTTGGGTGAAGAAATGGAAGGTGGAGTTTAATCTGGACAAGTACAAAATGATGCACTTTGGGAGATCTAATACAGGACTTTTTAATAGCACCAATGTAAACAGGGATCTATATGTACAGGTCCATTGTTCCCTGAAAGTGGCAACACAAATGGATAAGTTGGTTAAGGAGGTAAGGCATTCTTGCCTTCATTGATCTGGGCGTAGAAAATAAAAAGTGGCAAGCCGGTGGGTGGCACGGTGGCACGGTGGCACAGTGGTTAGCACTGCTGCCTCACAGCGCCAGAGACCCGGGTTCAATTCCCGCCTCAGGCGACTGACTGTGTGGAGTTTGCACGTTCTCCCCGTGTCTGCGTGGGTTTCCTCCGGGTGCTCCGGTTTCCTCCCACAGTCCAAAGATGTGCAGGTCAGGTGAATTGGCCATGCTAAATTGCCCGTAGTGTTAGTTAAGGGGTAAATGTAGGGGTATGGGTGGGTTGCGCTTCGGCGGGTCGGTGTGGACTTGTTGGGCCGAAGGGCCTGTTTCCACACTGTAATGTAATCTAATCTAATTTTGTAGTTGTATTGAACTTTAGGCTACATTTGGAATATTGTGCACAATTCAGGTAACCACACTATCAAAAAGATGTGGAGCTTTGGAGAGGTACAGAAATGGTTTAGCAGGATGTTGCTGGGTTTGGTGGGTGTCATAAATATATAGGCAGAGAATAGAGGGATGTGGACAGCGTGGAACCAGAGGGTTTCTTAGTTTAGAAAGGCATGATGTGTTGCCGCAGTCTTGGTGGGCCAAAGGGCCTATTCATGTGCTGTTCTGTTATTTTGTAATGTTATGTTCTGTCTACAATGCTAACAATGGTACTGACAAATCTTTGTTATTGACAAATCTTATACATTGCTTTCTATCCTACCAACTAAGTTGTTAATAAATGTTTGAATAATTAAAGGGTCATCACACGTTATTAGAAGACACCACCAGTCACATTCTACCATTAGAGTACTTGACATCATCTCTATTCTGTCTTCTATCACTTAGGCAATTTCTGAACCAGGTCAGTGATCTGCCTTAAATTCTATGATCTTCAAATTGAGTTAACAATCTCTGGAAGTCGATTTAAACAGTATTGGCAGACATTCCCCTCATCTCTTCAAGAAATATCCCATCAAGTTTTATTGGACTGGACCTGTCCTTCATAAATCCATGCTGTTTTCTGATCAACTGGCAAATTTTAGTCACTGTATCCTTGATTATAGATATCCACAATTTCCCCACAACAGATGTCAAGATGACTATTCGGTAACTTCATGTAGCAGAATGGCATGAGCAATTTTGCATTCTAATCATAGAGATGTTCAGCATGGAAACAGACCCTTTGGTCCAACTTGTCCATGCCAGCCAGATATCTTAACCTAATCTAGTCCCATTTACCAGCACTTGGCCCATATCCCTCTAAATCCTTCCAATTCACATACCCATCCAGATGTCTTTTAAATGAGGCAATTATGCCAGCCCCCACCACTTCCTCTGGCAGTTCATTCCATACACACACCACCCTCTGCATGAAAACATTGCCCCTTAGGTCCATTTTATATCTTTCCCCACTCACCCTAAACCTATGCCCTCTACGTCTGGACTCTCCCACTATTTATCCTATCCATGCTCCTCATGATTTTATAAACCTCTATAAGGTCACCCCTCTGCTTCCGGCAAAAACAGTCCCAGTCTATTCAGCCTCTATTCAGTCTATTCAGGTCAAATTTTTCAATCCAGGCAACATTCTTGTAAATATTTTCTGAACCCTTTCAAGTTTCACAACATCCTTCCAATAGGAAGGAGGCCAGAATTTCATGCAATATTCCAACAGTGGCCTAACCAATGTCCTGTACAGCCGCAAAATGACCTCCCAACTCCTGTACTCAATACTCTGACCAATGAAGGAAAGCATACCAAACGCCGCCTTCACTATCCTATCTACCTGCGACTCTACTTTCAAGGAACTATGAACCTGCACTCCAGGGTCTCTTTGTTCAGCAACACTCCCTAGGACCTTACCACTAAGTGTGTAAGTACTGCTGTGATTTGCTATTCCAAAATGCAACACCTTGTATTTATCTAAATTAAACTCCACCTGCCACTCCTCAGCCCATTGGCCCACCTGATCAAGATCACATTGTACTCTGAGGTAACCTTCTTCACTGGAGGAGAAAGTGAGGACTGCAGATGCTGGAGATCAGAGCTGAAAATGTGTTGCTGGAAAAGCGGAGCAGGTCAGGCAGCATCCAAGGAACAGGAGAATCGACGTTTCGGGCATAAGCCCTTCTACAGGAATGAGGAAAGTGTGTCCAGCAGGCTAAGATAAAAGGTAGGGAGGAGGGACTTGGGGGAGGGGCGTTGGAAATGCGATAG
>NC_057740.1:33206396-33274967 GCF_004010195.1 Chiloscyllium plagiosum
GCGGATGATACGTTGTACATGGAGGTTGGTGGGGTGGTAGGTGAGGACCAGTGGGGTTCTGTCCTGGTGGCAGTTGGAGGGGCGGGGCTCAAGGGCAGAGGAGCAGGAAGTGGAAGAGATGCGGTGAAGGGCATCGTCGACCACGTCTGGGAGGAAATTGCGGTCCTTGAAGAAGGAGGCCATCTGGGTTGTACGGTTTTGGAACTGGTCCTCCTGGGAGCAGATGCGGCGGAGATGAAGGAATTGGGAATATGGGATGGCGTTTTTACAAGGGGCAGGGTGGGAGAGGTGTAGTCTAGGTAGCTGTGGGAGTCGGTAACCACCCCACTCTGGCCGATCACCCTCACCTTGACCTCCCTCCACCTATCGCATTTCCAACGCCCCTCCCCCAAGTCCCTCCTCCCTACCTTTTATCTTAGCCTGCTGGACACACTTTCCTCATTCCTGAAGAAGGGCTTATGCCCGAAACGTCGATTCTCCTGTTCCTTGGATGCTGCCTGACCTGCTGCACTTTTCCAGTAACCTTCTTCACTGCCCACTACACCTGCAATTTTGGTGTCATCTGCAAACTTACTAACTATAACTCTTATGCTCACATTCAAATCATTTGTATAAATGACGAAAAGTAGTGGACTCAGCACCGATCCTTGTGGCACTCCACTGGTTAGAGGCCTCCAGTCTGAAAAACATCCCTCCACCACCACCCTCTGTCTTCTACCTTTGAGCCAGTTCTGTATCCAAATGGCTAGTTCTCCCTGTATTCCATAAGATCTAACTTTGCTAACCAGCCTCCTATGGGGAGCCTTGTTGAACGCATTACTGAAGTCCATACAGATCACGTCCACCACTCTGCCCTCATCAGTGCTCTTTGTTACTTCTTCAAAAAACTGAATCAAGTTAGCAAGACATGATTTCCCTTGCACAAAGCCATGCTAACTATCCCTAATCAGTCCTTGCCTTTCCAAATACATGTAAATTCTGTCTGTCAGGATGCCCTCCAACAACTTGCACATCACCAACATCAGGCTCACCAGTCTGTAGTTCCCTGGCTTGTCCTTACCACCTTTCTTTAATAGTGGTACCACGTTGGCCAACTTCCACTCTTCCGGCACCACACCTGTGATTATCGATGATACAAATATCTCAGCAAGAGGACCATCAATGATTTCCCCAGCTTCCCACAGAGTTTGAGGGTACACCTGATCAGGTCCTGGGGATTTATCCACTTTTATGCATTTCAAGACATCCGCCTTACCACTAAGTGTGTAAGTCCTGCTATGATTTGCTATTCAGATCAGGTCCTGTGGATTTAATATGGACATTTTTCAAGATGTCACCATCTATTTCCCCATGTTCTATATTTTCCATGTCCTTCCCACACTAAACACTGATGCAAAATACTTGTTTAATATTTCCCCCATCTCCTATGGCTCCACACATAGGCTGCCTTGCTGATCTTTGAGGGGCCCTATTGTCTCCCTAGTTACCCTTTTGTCCTTGATGTATTTAAAAAAAACCCTTTGGATTATCCTTCACCCTATTTGCCAAAGCTATCTCATGTCCTCTTTTTGTCCTCCTGATTTCCTTCTTAAGTATACTCCTACTGCCTTTATACTCTTCTAACGGTTCCCTCGAACGATTTTGTCTGTACCTGACACGTTTCCTCCTTTTTCATAACCAAAATCTCAATTTCTCTAGTCATCCAGCATTCCCTGCATCTACCAGCCTTTCCTTTCATCCTAACAGGAATATACTGTTTCTGGACTGTCCTTATCTCATTCTTGAAGGCTTCCCATTTTCCAGCCATCCCTCTATCTGCGAACATTGGCTCTCAGTTAGTTTTGAAAGTTCTTGCCTAGTACTGTCAAAATTAGCCTTCCTCCAATTTAGAACTTCAACCTTTAGATGCAGTCTATCCTTTTCCATCACTATTTTAAAACTAATGGATTTATGGCTGCTGGCCCCAAAAATGTTCCTTCACTGACACCTCAGTCACCTGCCCTGCCTTATTTCCCAAGAGTATGTCAAGTTTCACACTAGTAGGTACATCCACATACTGAATCAGAAAATTTTCTTGTACACACTTATAACAAATTCCTTTCCATCTAAACCCTTAACATTATGGCAATCCTAATCAATGTTTGGAAAGTTAAAATCCCCTGCCATAACTACCCTATTATTCTTACACATAACTGAAATCTCCTTACAAGTTTGTTTCTCAATTTCCTGCTGACTTATTAGGGGGTCCATAATACAATCCCAGTAAGGTGATCATCCCTTTATTTCTCATTTACACCCAAGTAACTCCCCTAGATATATTCCCAGGACTATCCTCCCTAAGTTCAACTGTAATGCTATCCCTCATCAAAAATGCCACTCCCCCTCCTCTGTTGTTGTCCCCCTTTCTATCTTTCCTGTAGCATTTGTATCCTGGAACATTAAGCTGCCAGTCCTGCCCATCCCTGAGCCATGTTTCTGTAATTGCTATGATATGCCAGTCCCATGTTCCGAAACATGTCCTGAGTTCACCTACTTTCCCTGTTCGGCCTTCTGAATTGAAGTAAATGCAGCTTAATTTATCAGTCCTACCTTGTTCTCTGCTTTGTCCCTGTCTGCCTTGACTGTTTGACTTGCTCTTCTTCCCAACTGTGTCAATGTCAGATTCATCTCTTTCCTCACTATCTCCCTGGGTCCCCACCCCCACCTTACTAGTTTAAATCCTATGGTGCAGCTCTAACAAATCTCCCTGCCAATATATTAGTCCCCTTCCAATTCAGCTGCAATCCATCCTTCTTGTACAGGTAACTTCTACCCCAGAAGAGATTAGATTCCCTACAGCGTAGAAACAGGCCCTTCAGCCCAACAAGTCCACACCAACCCTCCGAAAAGTAACCCACCCAGACTCATTTCCCTATATTTACTCCTGACTAATGCACCTAACACAAAGGGCAATTTAGCATGGCCAATTCACCTGACCCGCATATCTTTTGGAATGTGGGAGGAAACCGGAGCACCCGAGGAAACCCATGTAGACACGGGAAGAACGTGCAAACTCCGCACAGTCTTCCAATGATCCAAAAATGTGAACCCTTCTCGTATGCACCAGCTCCTCAGTCACGCATTCATCTGCTCTATCCTCCTATTCCTACCCTCATTAGCTCGTAGCACTAGGAGTAATCCAGATATTGCTACCCTCAAGAATGTCCTTTTTAAATTCCTGCCTAACTTTCTATCTTTCCATTCAGAATCTCATCCTTTTCCCTTCCTATATCGGCGGCTTTTCTCCCTTCCTATGACTGCCCTCCATCACACCCCCTTGCTCAGGCAAATTCCTCGTTACCTCTAACTGTCACTCCTACCGATCCATTTGATCTGATAGGATTTGCAACCAATTGAAGCCATGAGTTTACTGATGGAGCGGAAATTTAGAAACACTAAGGAATAATAGATATAAAATCACAACCAACCATATGTATTTGGAGGTTAGGATAATTGAGTAATTGAACCAAGTATTTGTGAAGTAGACTTTTAAAATATCTTTCATGGGATGTTAGTATCAAAGGCAAGGCCAGTTTATTATCCATCCCGAATTGCCTGTGAACTGAGTGGCCAGCTGTGCTATTTCTGGGGGCAATAAAGAGTGACCATTTTACAATGAGCCTGGAGCCGCATATAAGGCCAGACCTGGTAGGGATGAAATATTTTCTTTCCAGAAGGCGATTGATGAACCAGATTTGTTTTTATATAAAGTGATAATTGCCCTGGTCACCATTAATGATGGTGTAACTGAGACTAGATTTTAGTTCCAGATTTAGTCATTGCATTTAAATTCCACCAGTTAACATGCTGGGATTTGAACCCATGAGGTTCCCAGAGCATTAGCTGAAGTCTCTGGATTATTAATCTGATGATGTATCTATTGTGCTACTTTCCCCTATGAAAGTTACAATATGCAACTTATTAGGCCAAGTGCTTTTTTTAATCATAAAACAACTTTTTTTGTTAACATTTATTTTCAGAATTTCTGATTCCGGTGAGAGCAGAAGTGTCACTGCCAGATGTGGAAACTCAGTATCAGCAAAGCAAAGCCTATGTTGAACTGAATAAACGTTTAGAAGTTGAACTTAAAGAATTGGCATTGCGATCTGAAGAGTTGAAGAAAGCAGGGGAACAACTTGATCTAAGTATTTCTGAAATTAAAGATAAGCATTTTCAAAACCAAGCAAATGATAAAGAATAGATTCTAATTAGGACTGGATTCTGGCCCATGGAAATTAAGAAATCGGCCACTTCGACTGGACCCTGTTTGCAGTTTAAGTATGATTTTTCCCTCTGGTTTTGTGAAACAGATGAAGAGGTGGCTTTGCATATTTCAGAGATACTGACTCAAAGTGGTTATAAGGGATTTGTGGAACACCAAGACCAAGTGGCTGGACATCTGGTAATAAAAGAAGTAACCAATGTTATCCAGCAAAGTAAAGTCACCATCATCATCTTGTCACAAAGTTCCCTGGGCAGTGGCTGGTGTCGCAGAGTCTCTGAGTGGAACTTGCAGCATTCAATTGAGAAGGGAAACAAGGTTCTTCCAGTCTACTTTAATATAAAGACGGAACAAATTCCACCAGTTTTTAGACACATTAATGGACTTCATTACGATTCCAACTTTTTTACTAAAAGATTGCTGGATAGTTTGAAATCAAGAAAGAAATCAACATAAAAATATGTTAATCAAATGAAAGTTTGTTTAGAACAAGGCAAAGAAGCATCATTGGAGTAGGTTAGAAGCATCAATGATCATTACCTGTGGTTTTCATCTGTGATGAATAAATTGCATTGTTTCAAATTTGTTACTTTCAATTTCATTGAGTGAATTTTTGACAGACTGAACAACAGGGACAGAATCAGATCAAGATTACTGGTATTAATTTTACACCTACACTAAACATTCCCTCAAGTATCAATGGAATTTTCTGTCAGCAGATTCCATATCCCTTTTCAATTAAGGTTTATCTTCAATATTTCTAGTATGAGTATAGCCCAGAGGTTGTAGCAATCTCTTCATATGTAAACTGTGATCTCATCATCACACATGTATTTCTGATGTTCTGAAAGGCATGTTCAACACTTTAATGTCCAGTGCTTTAATGTGATAAGGCTGAATATAAATAAGCAACAGAAACAACTTGCATTTCTAAAGCACCTTTAGATCGTGTCCTAAAGTGGTTCATGGATAAATAAGAAGAAGAAGCTGGATACTGTTGAAGAAGTTGATAGGATGAGCAATCAGTTGTTTCAAATAAGTGGAATTAAGGAGGAGTGGGAGTTAGGAAGATGAACAGACTTAGGGATGGATTCCCAGAACAGGGAACCTTGCCTGTCATGTGAATGGGATGGAATGCATGAAAAGAGGGGGCAGAGATGATGGTCTAGTGGAAACACTCACAAGGTGAGTGGTCCAGAGACTCGGGTAATGTCCTGGGGTATTGGGTTCAAACCCAATCACGGCAGATGGTGAAATTTGCCTAATGATAACCAATGTTGTGTTAAAAAAAATTGTCAGTTGCCCTACTGTTCTTTAGTGAAATAAATTAACTGGGTTGGCCTACATGTAACCATAAACCTGCAGAAATGTTGACTCTTAACTGCTCTGTACTCTCTAGCAAGTCACTCAGTTGTATCAACTGCTGCAGAGTTTGAAAAAAATAAATGAAAATGGATGGAAGACCTTGGCACTGCAAATACCAAAAAGGAACACTCCTGCTGACCCTGCCAAATACTCCTTACTAACATTTGAGGGCTAGTGTCAAAATTGAGTGAACTGAAGCCCCGGCAACTCAAGCAACCACCTAATATTCTTTTGGAATCATAGCATGCGAGGAATGACCCAGACAAGGCTATCATTATTCCTAGGTTTGTTCTATTGCACTGGCAGTACATACCCAACGGAGGTGGTACATTGGTATACAGGAGGGGGTTGCTCTGTAAATCTTCAACATTGACTTCGGTCCCCATGC
Source organism: Chiloscyllium plagiosum (assembly GCF_004010195.1). NCBI lineage: Eukaryota > Metazoa > Chordata > Chondrichthyes > Orectolobiformes > Hemiscylliidae > Chiloscyllium > Chiloscyllium plagiosum. Next base: position 33,212,411 of record NC_057740.1, read on the forward strand.
TATCTTGTGACATCAGGCCAAACTTGGGCAAGGAAGTACTTGTAGCATAGCGGCAGAAGGTCTGGATGGGAGACTTCTATGTACAGGGAGTTAATTAACAGTACTACTGGTCAGGTCCTAAACAACATAGCTGATAACTGAGTCTGCAGAAGGTGGTTGGGGGAGTCAGCTGGACTTTGTTACTTTCTAGTATGAGAGTAACTTGATCGTCCAAGTGCAGATGGATCTGTCCATGACCGTAATCAGTAAGAGTGTCCACTGCACAGTCCTTGTTTTTTTTTCTTCTTTTTTTTTGTTTTTATAATTTAACCCCCACACTACCACCTAAGTGCGGTAGTGCTTATTTTTTTCCCCAGCACCCATGGTGTGTGTGTGCAGGTGTGAGACACAGTGAAAGACACAAAGTGCACGAATCTTTATTCAATTTCCACCACCAGGAAGATAGGAAAACACCCGGGTGGCCAGTGACAAACACTGCCCTTCACATCAAAGGGCAGTGCTGTGTGATCAAAACAGTGAAGGGGAGGGTAGGGACTAAATCAAAATAGAATTGGAGGGAGAAATGATGCACTCCACTCCCTGCGGCGCACACCTCTCCCTGAACAACTCCAGGGTGTTGGTCGACACCGCGTGCTCCTTCTCCAAGGACACCCGGGCTCTAATGTAACCGCGGAAGAGGGGCAGGCAGTCGGCCCTAACGACCCCCTCCACGGCCCGCTGCCTGGACCTGTTGATGGCTGCACAGTCCTTGTAGAGAAGCAGTCTCATCTTCACATTGGAGGTATCATCCATCATGTGATGTGGCACTGTCACCATGCTAAATGGGATAAACTTCAACCAAATTGAACAGCTTCAGACAGGCCACCTGTGAAGCACCTTGACCTATCAGTATCAGCAAATAGAGGTTATAAACAATGTGGCTCAATCTGAGACTTGGTTCTTAGGGGCAACAATGTGGATTTTATGATGGGGTCCAAACATGGCTTTGATCTCTCTCTGTTGCTTATCTAGAGGAAATTGCAATGATTGGATGCAAGTCGGAAATGTAGTCTGACAAAATTAAGATGAGTAGGCAGTTAGGGCAAAAGTTGTAGAGAGTCAAATGTCTAACGCACACATAAAAGTCTTGTTTTCTTAATCATTCTTGGGATGTAGGTGTGCTGGCAAGGTCAGCATTTGTTGTCCATTTCCAATTGCTCTTGTGAAGGTGGCAAGCTGCTTCCTTGAACCACTAGTCCATGTGGTGTGGGCACACTTGAGTAATATTGGGTAGAGAGGATTTGACCTAGCATCAACAAAGGAATGGTGAGGTATTCCCAAATCAGGTTGGTGTGAATAGATCACAAGCTTGAAGATTGCGGTACTGGTATGTATCCACGCAATTGTTCTTCTCGACAACAGAGGGCTCGGGTTTGAAAGGTGCTATTGAAAATCCATTGGCTATTTGCTGCATATGGCAAATACTGTTAGCATTGTCCATCAATGCTGAAGGGAGTAATCATTGGGCTGTTTTTGCTTGGATGCTGCCAACCTTGATTGTTTTTGGAGCCCTAATCATTAACCAAACGGGGAGGATTCCATAACATATGCTTTTCTGGAAGATGATATTTGCTTTGATGGAGATAGTATAAAGGTATAGAAAAGATTCACAGAGATAGTTTCAGATATGAGGAACATCCCTTATACAGACACATTGGAAAAACATAAAGGTGGGTAAATCCCCAGGACATGATCAGGTATACCCCAGAACTTTATGGGAAGCTAGCGAAGTGATTGCTGGGTCCCTTGTTGAGATATTTGTATGATCGATAGCTACGGGTGAGATGCCAGAAGACTGGAGGTTGGAAAATGTGTCATTATTAAATAAAGAAACATTAAGGAAAAGCCAGGAAACTATGGACCAGTGAGCCTGACATTAGTGGTGGGTAAGTTGTTGGATGGGATTCTAGGGGACAGAATTTACATGTATTTGGAAAGGCAAGGACTGATTAGGGATAGTCAATATGGCTTTGTGCATGGGAAATCATGCCTTGCTAACTTGATTTTAATTTTTTGAAGAAGTGACAGCATTACTGAAGGCAGAATGATGGATGTTGTCTATGTGGACTTCAGTAAGGCATTCAGCAAGGTTCCACATGGTAGACTGGTTAGCAAGGTTAGATCAGGTGGAATACAGGAAGAGCTAGTCATTTAGACAGAAAATTTGCTTGAAAGTAGGAGACAGAGGGTGGCGGTGGAGGGTTGCTTTTTGTACTAGAGGCCTGAGACCAGCAGTGTGCAACAAGGATCGATGCTGGGCCCACTGCTTTTTGTCATTTATATAAATGATTTTAGTTGTGAATATAGGAGGTATGGTTCGTAAGTTTGCAGATGCCACCAAAATTGGTGGTGTGAGCGACAGTGAAGAAAGTTGCCTCAGAGTACAATAAGACATTGATCAGATTGACCAATGAGCCAAGGAGTGGCAGATGGAGTTTAATTTAGATAAAATGTGAAGTGTTGCATTTTGGTAAGGCGAATCAGGGCAGGACTTATACACTTCATGGTAAGGTCCTGAGGAGTGTTGCCAAACAAAGAGATCTTGGGTGCAGGTTAATAGTTCCTTGAAGGTGGAGTTGCAAGTTGGAAGGATAATGAAGAAGACGCTTGCTACGTTTACCTTTATTGGTCAGTGCATTAAGTATAGGAGTTGGGAGGTTATGTTGCGGCTATACAAGACATTGGTGAGGCCACTTTTAGAATACTGTGTTCAATTTTGGTCTCCTTGCTATAAGAAAGATGTTAAACCTGAAAGGGTATAGAAAAGATTTACAAGGATGTTTCTGGTATTGGAGGTTTGAGCTATAGGGAGAGGCTGAAAAGGAGGCTGAGGCTATTTTCCCTGGAGTGTTGGAGGCTGACGGGTGACCTTGTAGAGGTTTATAAAATCGTGAGGGGCATGAATCAGATGAATAGCGAAGGTCTTTTTCCCAGGGAAGCGGAGTCCAAAACTAGAAGGGATAGCTTCAAGGTCAGAGGGGAAAGATTTAAAAGACATCTACAGGGCAACTTTTTCATGCAGACAATAGTGTACATATGGAATGAACTACCAGTGGAATTGGTGAAGGCTGGTACAATTACAACATTTAAAAGTCACCTGGATGGGTGCATGAATAGTAAGGGTTTAAAGGTATTCGGGCCAAATGTTGGCAAATGGGACTAGATTAATTTAGGATAGCTGATTGGTATAAATGAGTTGGACCAAACGGTCTGTTTCCCTGCTATACATCTCTGTAATCTATAATGGGGCTATTTTCTTTGAAGAAATGATACAGAGGAGATTTAAAGAGATGCACAAAATAATGGGGGCGGAGGGTTACAGGACAATTTGAAAGAGAAATATTTTTCTGAATGGTCAAATTGAGAACCAGATGATACTGATTTAAGGTGCTTAGCAAAAGAAGCAATGGTGCAACAATGACAAACCTATTCACACAGAATCATTCAGATCTAGAATGCATTACCTAAGGGCCTTGTGAAGGTTGATTCAATAACGATTTTCAAAAGGGACTTGGAATATTATCTGAAAAGCAGACATTTGTAGAGTACCAGGAAAAGACAGGAGAACGGCACTCGGTGCAAAACTCTTGAAGAGGACTGGCACAGACATGATGGGCTGAAGGTCATTTCTTGAACCTCTGATTCTGGTTGCTCATATACTTTCTGTATTCCTAAGTTCATCCTACCCTTGGTGATTGAGCTTTCAGCCACTTTACCTGTATTTTTTCATGACTTCCTGTTGAAAATCCCTCTTTCTGTGCCACTAAATAAAAAATAACTCAAAAACATTTTTTTGTACCTTCTCTCCTACGCTGGTTTTAGCACCTTGTCCTTTTTCATCCTGATCAAGTACTTTGCGAAGTTTTATTATGTAACAAATGTTACATAAATACAGGTTGGGCCAAATGTTGCAGGTAATAAATTTGGAATATTAACCCAGTCTCATTAATAGTGACGAGCTGGCTACTTCAGTAATGTCCTTCAGGGAAGAAAATATCTCGTATGACCTACATGTGACTCCAAATGCACAACAACATGATTGACTTTTAACTACATTTTGAAATAGCCTAGCAAGCCAGTCTGCTCAAGGGCAATCAGGGATGGTAAAAATAGTGGCCATTCAGTGACACCCACATCCATTTGACCATAAGAAATAGCGACAAGAGTAGATCATTCAGCCCTCTTAAGCCTGCTGTAACATTTCTCGCATCCACTTTTGTGCCTTATCTCCATAACCTTTGATTCCCCTACTGATCAAGAATCTATCTCAGCCTTAAATATACAGAAGGACTCTCTGTGATAAGGAGTTCCAAAGAACTCTCAACCCTCTGAGAGAAGAAATTCCTTCTCATCCCACTCTTAAATTGGTGCCCCTTTATTCTGAGACTATGATCTCTGGTCTTAGACTCTCTTATGAGGGGAAACATCCTCTCAGCATTTACCTTGTCAAAACCTTTAAGAATCCTAGATATCTCAATGTGATCACCTCTCATTCTTCTAAACTCTAATGAGTAGAGTCCCAACCTGTTAACCTTTGCTGATACTGGGGATCATCCTAGTGAACCTTTTCTGAATGCCTCCAATGAAATTATATCGTTCCTGAAAATAAGGTGACCAAAACTCTCACGGTATTCCAGGTGTGGTCTCACCAACACCTTGCACATTTGCAGTAATTCTTCCCTACACTAATATTCCACCTCCCCCTTGAAATAAAGACCAGGATTCCATAATTATATCGTTCCTGAAAATAAGGTGACCAAAACTCTCACGGTACTCCAGGTGTGGTCTCATCAACACCTTGCACATTTGCAGTAATTCTTCCCTACACTAATATTCCACCTCCCCCTTGAAATAAAGACCAGGATTCCATTCACCCTCCTAATTACCTGTTGTACCTGTGTGCTAACTTCCTGTGTTTCATGCACAGGTAATCCCCAAGTCCATTTATATTGCAGTTTACTGGAGTTTTTCTTCATTTAAATAATACTTTTTTTTACTCCTAAAATTAATGATTTTACATTTTTCCACATTATATTCCATTTGCCAACTTTTTGCCCACTTACTTAACCTATCATTATCTCTTTATAGACCATCTGTATCCCTTTCACAACTTGTCTTTCAGCCTATTTTTGTGTTGTCTGTAAAATTGGCTAAAGAGCGTTCATTTCCTTACTCCCAAGTCATTACGCTATATTGTAAACAGTTGTGGTACCTGCAGTGTATTCCTGTGGAACCCCACCTGTTACAAACACCAATCTGAAAAGGAAGCCATTCTAGGATAAAGAAAATGTAACTATTTAATGATCACAGATTTTGTTTTCTTGTTTAATAATGGAGGAGAAAACACACAAGTGCACAATAATTCAACATTACATTTTCTCATGGTAATGACACAAGAGTTACACATATATCAAGAATTTAGTGAGGAAATGTGCATTATTTACATAATGTTTTTCTTTCAGTTATCTTCAAACTTAATGTTTAAAAAATTCAATATTTTGTTTAAATAGATCAAAAACAATAGCCTTAACATTTCAAATGAGGCAAAATAATGTACTTTACAGTAAAACACTGTGTAAAGGATTCTGGGAAGCACCAACTCCAACACAGACAGAAATTTATTGAAACCGTCCATTACAGAATATTAATTATTCTTTTCCATTGTTGAAATTGCAGATATTATAAACAGTTCAGTAAATGGAAATATTATACACTGCTCATATGATTTGATTATTACACTGGACAAATCTGTCAAAATGAGCAGCATGAAATTAAACCCTACTCCAAGGTTTGAAATGTTCAAGTCTCATTAAGACCAACTTGGGCAGATCTGGATGGGAACATAAAAGATATGTGTAGTCCTTTAAAAGACAAAATGTTATATTTTAATCTTTTGTGTGTATGCAGTAAAGTTTAAGAAATGGAAGATAATCCATCCATCAGGAAACTTGGTAAGTTTCTTCAGAAAAGGTACAGTGACTTCTTAAAATTAGTGTCCAACATGTGTTGAATAATGATATCGCATTTGAGTTTGGACAGCTGGAGTAAACTGGACCAGATTACTAAACAACGATGCAGTTACCATTTCAAAATTAAGCATTCCTGCTCTTTTTTTAACATTTCTGCTACAGAACTATGTATCCACATTTATAATGAAGCTGTTGGTACGCCTCCAGTGGAAGTCAAGTGTAATTATGTAAAATCATAGAATTTACAGTACAAAAGGAGGCCATTCATCCCATTGTATTTGTACCACTTCCTGAAGGAGATATCCAGCTAGTCCCATTTTCCAACCCTATCTTGACAAGTTTATGTTGGCAGTTACTGTTATAAAAGTTGATGCATTAATTATGTATAATGAAGCACACTGAGAAAAAAATGTAACTTTTAAGTACAACTAAAAAATATCAATACTTTCAAAGGGAATTAGGATAAGAATAGTCCAGGTGAGGCAAAGTTAGAGGGCAGCTTATAATTGGACCAGGGCATGCATATTTCTTCAGGCCCCATTTTAAACCCATACATTCTTCCTTTATTTATTTCCCAAAATTCAAATATTCTGAATTATAATGGAAACTGTATATGTAAATGTTTCACACCGTAGTTACACCCTCCTATCAATGGTAGTGCTGCAATGGGACCTCTGGTTAAAGCTGCAATCTCAGAAATGTCTACATAAACAGTTTATAATGGAAATATTTGGTACAAAATTCACACAGTCATAAGGTGGTTAATATATCAATTACACTTGATTTTGTACTTACATATAAAAATGAAATGAATGCACCAAAATGTGTTTGCTGGATCATTTGTTACTTATTAGTATTTACAATCACAGTATTTAATACTAGGAATCTCAATGCAGAGAGAAAAATGACATACACCACTTAGCTAACTTTGCAATTAAGAGTATCCATGAAAGTATCTAGTTTCCTTGTCTTTTGCTTGTAACAACTTTTCTTCTTCCTTTTCATAAACAAGTAAAAATGGCTTGACTTTTACAATTTTATTCTGTGTCATTTTGAAAGTTTGCATTTACAGGATAGTGCATTATAAAGAGACACCAGAACTTCTAGTACTGTTATTGAAGAATGCTTCATCCCTTGCTTGAGGCATGGTGACCTTCAGATTGAACTACCACGAATAGTCTTTCTCTCTCTAATAAGAGACCAGCGCTATGGGACTATGGTGACTTTACCTTTACGTTTTGTTGAGGAATCTATGTTGGGAAGTTTGAAAGATATTTTCAGAAATAATGGAATTCCTATCTCAGTTACTATATCGCAGGTAACTATAATATAATAGTAATTAATACATACATTGAACCATAGAATCATGCAGTGCAGAAAAGGCCACTTAGCTCATTGAGCCTATACTGCATTAAATTCTAGCTCAATGTCACCTTATTCACATGATATTGTACTTCGTCTGTGGTCCTAGGTATTATGAAATCCATTTTACAAATTAACACCTTGACATGGCAGTTGACATAGGAGCAGTTCTGTGAGGAATTTGTATGCAGAAATTTGCTTACATTGCAAAGCTTTATTGTTAGTTTCCTGATACAAGATCCCATAATGCAAGATTTGGGGGAGGAAACATTAATTTGCAAAATATTGTAAAAGAAAATAAGCTTGCGTTTATACAGTGTCTTTCACAAACTCAGAATGTCCCAAAGCTCTTTACAGAAAATGTGTATGAGGGGATAGGGAAAAAGCAGGTTGGGGTGGTCAGGAACAAGGCCGGGGTGGCTGTCAGAAACCATACCCCTAGATGAGGGCAATTGGAGCACCCCTCCACTCTCCAAACATGACAAGCAGGTCACCCCAGTTTCTCAGTTGGGAAACTAGCCACTTTTCTCACCTCCTGAGGAGGCAGATAATCAGAAAAGAGCAATTTGAGGCCATTCATTAACCACTAAAGGTTCTTAATTGCCAATAAGTTAAAGTTGCTCATGGACCTCCTCACCCAGTAGTTAATTGTAGAGTTGGTGAGAAAGGGGTTAGTTTCTGTCCAGGGGCAATTTGCACAACTATTTTCCCTTCTGTCCACCTGTCTCGCTACCTGAGAGGAAATTAGCATGCAGTATACAATGGAATATATATTTGGTATGAGTCAGCTGACAGGTTAAAGAAAAATTGCACACTGTCATAACTGCATATTTTTGCATTGCTAAATGGCAAAGAATTTGTGACAATCAGTCACAAACTGAAGCACAGAATTCTATGCAACATTGTAATCCAAAATTGTTTCAATACACAGTTTTAAAATTGTTTTACTAATTAGACCACAGCTGAACTATTGTGAACAGTCTTCGGCCTCTCACCTAAGGATTGGAATCAGTTGCGAGAAGGTTTATTTGGGCTGATGGGGTATGGGGTACTGTCTAATGAGGAGAGGTTTAGTAGATTGGGCCTGTACTCTCTGGAATATGGAAGAGGCAGCTTTACAGAAATATACAAGGTTCTTGGAGGACTTGACAGGGTATATATTGGGCAGTTTCCCCTTATGGAAGAGTCTAGGACCAGACACATGATCTTGCACATTTAAGACAGTGATGAGGGGGAATTTCTTCTCTCAGAGGGTAGTGAATCTGTAGAATTCTTTAACACAGAGGGCTGAGATGCTGGGTGATTGAGTATATTCAAGGCCAAGATAGATTTTTCATTAGCAAGTGAATCAAGAGTTATGGGGAAAAGGCAGGAAAGTAAAGTTGAGGATAATCACATCAGCCATGACCACTTGGAATGACAGAGCAGACCCGATGGACTCAATGTTCTACTTCTGCTCCTACATCTTATAGTCTTAAGTATGTACTGAAGTTCACTATTAGTAATTTTAACTGCTCCTGTTAAGATACAATAGCCACTTCTAATGAGGTCTCAATTGCAAACTTATCTTTCATTTCCTGCTGAAATTGTAAGATGTTTTGACACATTATATCACCTTATGCAATCCAATATTTTTATTTCAACACAAATCTTCTCAAAATTAAATAAATTATCAAGAAATGAGCTCCCCGATGACCTGATAGATACTATCACTGATTGATATTGTACTGGGCTGATCAGACAAGGGCATTATAGAGCTCAATCCTTGGTTAAGCAATCTCAGCTGTAATACAAGAGTTGGATGATATAACTGGGCATGGACACCCTTTGGTGGAGGGACATTAAGAGTATGATAGAGTGATAGCATAATCTTTCATCATTTATATTCAATACTGGAAAGTCATGCGAGTGACAGGTGACAACTACATGTGAAGTTGATTGTGATGTCTCCATAGTTGAATAGTCTATCCACATTCATTGTTGTAACTTACAGATGAAAAATTACAGTTCAGAGAAGTATGAGACACGTTGAATAGCAGTATTCTTACAATGGTCAGTAAGTTAAACAAGGATAGATGGGTAGAATGCATGGCAGGGCAGAGTGTTAAAATAATAGTTTCATTAAAAATGGAAATATGGCCTTTATTTTTAAATAGCCACCCAGATAGTATGCTACAGTGCAGATCAGCAGAAGACTTACTTTCCCAATTGATAGCCTGAGCAGAGTGGATAGCCATTGAATTGTTATTACAATGTGACTGATAAATGAATCATTTTTAGGTGCAAGTGAAATTGAGAGCAAAGGTGCAAGTTATTAATATGCTGTTTCATAAGCATCACGTCAACAAATCCAGAAAGGGGCATGTTTAATAAATGAACAAGCCAATTGAAGAACAAACTGCACAAGACATCAACCAAGGCTGGAATAAGTAGGGTAGACGACAAGGTAAGTCAATTTATATGAAACTTTACACCTTTCAGGTTCTGAGTGCAGTCTTATCAAAGGGAAAGCAAAGGACAGACACTGAATCTCAACTCCCTAGCCCTCCCTCAAAAGGACAATTACATTAGCTCTTTAGGGAGTGTAATAATATTTCAACATAAGTAACAGAGTTAAAGAGATTTAAATTACTTTCTCTTTACTTTGACCACCTTCCTTTAGGAAATGTATTTTTCATTCTGCATATCTCATGAAGTTGAATTGCTTATAACCATAAGAAGGCGTTTTGAAGTCAATGCAATAGAGAAAACATTTGTTGCAGAATCTTCTATAAAATACATTATTTGAACATTGACTAGTTTGCAACTTTCTTCTATTACTCAGAGGGTTAATGAATGAACTGAGCAAACATTATTATACATGGAATATATGGTCTATTCAGTAATAACCACTGAACAAAACTATTTAATGCCAGAAAAGATTTGAAGATAAAAACAAGAAAACTCAAAGGGGTAATGGATGGAAAGCCAGTTTGGATTGGCAAAAATTGGAGTGATATATTAACAGAAATTTGTGATGACAAAGTTGTGCTTGAGTTAAATGCTATGTAAGATGCAGATTATGAGTAAGTAGGGAAGACACTAGAAAGATTTCATCTGTGAATGATGCTTATTTCGGTAGCAGTGGTTAAGTAGCTAAGGTAGAACCTAGCACAGATAGTTATTAAGTAAAACAGATGGTAGGTTATATACCTTCTTCCTAGCAATGGACACTTTTAGTACCATTGAATTGAACAAGGCATTATCAATTGTACATCATTGATCATGTCTGACTTCCCCATGGCAACTATTGATTGTGTCCTTGCACAAGTGAAGCGTCCTGTTTAGCAAGACTGAGTCCATATTCATCCATTATTATCAACAGAGATTGATAATAACATTGTTTTATGGTGAGATTATGTCCTTCAACTCTATGAAAGATCAATTCCAACTTCCTGTCTAAATACCCATGACTACAACAGACTTAGTATGGAATAATTCAAGTAATTCTCTCTCTTCATTCAATCTTAGTGATTATAGGAATTATTTTCAAGAAAAATTCCTTCCACCTATTGTACAGGGCAAACTTATAAGAACACTGTGTCAGTTTTGATGGCTACACATTAACTCTAGGAAGCTTTGTAGCTTCCACATTGAATACCACAAGAATTTAAAATAGGAAACACGGCTTCCTCCTATCTGGATTTTCTTAGTGCTTACAGACATGTTAACCTATATCTTAGTCCCATTGAACCCTGCCAAATCTAGAGTTTTGCAGGAAACAGTTTTATTTAACTCTGGTTGCCAAAATGATACTTAAAGATTTTTTCTTTAAATGAAAATCAATACATTTGAGGTTGCAAAAAGGAGACAAGAAATTGAAGCTTTTCATCTTGCACTCCTTAGAACCAGGAAACAGGACATAGACTTCAAAAATGCATGAGAAGTCAGCATTTATCATTGTCAATAAGATGCAACAACAATAGTTAACTGTAAATCTTAATTCTCAGACCAGGCAAGTAGAGTCTGATTAGATGTTACCAATTGGGTGCAGTAAAAATTGGCTCACTCCATGACTCCTTTTTGGTACGAAAAAGATGCAATTTATGTGCAAATTCCATTTGCCTACACAAAATAGGATCTTGTGTATTTTATATATATATATATATATATATAATATGGCTTTTAGGGAATGCAAATGTATCATACTGCAAGCCTAGCTGATGAGCTGAAGTTGTTTTCAGTATAGCTCTTAGCACAGGCAGATTATTTAATAAGTTATTTCCAATTTTTCTTAAGAAACCCATCTCTCCACAATTACACACAAAAAGCCTTTTTCATTTAAAAAAAATTTTCATTAAAAAAAGGCATCATGGAGACAGCCAATTGTTGCTGCAAATCCATGGCAATATGTAAGCCAATCAGAATCTACCCACCTGGTCTGAGAATTATGATTAAGAGTTAAATGTTCTTGCTGAATTGTCATACCAAAGATGGCCCAACCAATCAGCACCCTCTTCTCATGCTGCAATAAAATGGTGTCCCTTTTTTCAAGTCATAGAATATCTACATTGTAGAAATAGGCCATTCAGCCCACTGGGTCGACACCAACTTCTGAAGAACATCCCACCCAGACCCATTCCCTACCTTATCCCTGTAACCCTACGTTCCCCATGACTCACCCACCTAACCTATACATCTCTGGACATTTTGGGCAATTTAGCATAGTCAATCCACTTAGCCTGTACATTTTTGGACTGTGGGAGGCAAACCAGAGCACCCGGAGGAAACCCACACAGACACAGGGAGAATGTGCCAACTCCACACAGACAGTCGCCCTAGGGTGGGTCAAACCTGGGTCCCTGGTGCTGTGAGGTAGCGGTGTTAACCACTGAGCCAGCGTGCCACACTCTATCTTCGTTCTGATGAATTCAAGTTGAAAAGCTTCAATTTCGTGTCTCATTTTCACAATGTTTAAGTTCTGTACTATCAAGAAATTACTTAGTTTTTCAGTTTTTAAATAAAAACCGAAAGAACTGTGGCTGCTGGAATTCAGAACTTCAGTTCTGAGGAAGGGTCGCTGAACCCAAAACATTAACTCTGATTTCTCTCCACAGATGCGGCACAGTGGCACAGCGGTTAGCATTGCTGCCTCACAACGCCAGAGACCTGGGTTCAATTCCCGTCTCAGGCGACTCTCTGTGTGGAGTTTGCACATTCTCCCCGTGTTGCATGGGTTTGCTCCAGTATCCTCCCACAATCCAAAAATGTGCAGGTTAGGTGAATTGGCCATGCTAAATTGCCCATAGTTGCGCTTTCGCGGGTCGGTGTGGACTTGTTGGGCCAAAGGGCCTGTTTCCACACTGTAAGTAATCTAAGATGCTGCCAGACCTGGTGAGCCTTTCCAGCAATTTCTGTTCTTGTTTCTTCAGTTTTTAATTTGTTATTCAATATATTTCTTTTGTTCTATTTTTCAGTTTACAGTTAAAAATAAATTAATCCTTCTTCAGATATAGACAAAATAGGTAATGTATTAAAATTATATCTTAAGACACAGTGTTAAGATGCATATTGCCTTGTCTAATGGACAAGGAGAAGTGAATTGAGTTTTTACTGTTGTCCTTCTGTGTTTGTAACAAAAACCTATAATTTTTTTTCTCCTTTTCTTTCCCTTTTGAAATAGGTGGTGGTGTCTCTCCCTGAATTTTGTTTGGGTATCTAATTTTAAAATGACCCACAGCAAATTCTTCTGCATTAAAGCAATATAGGGTCTATTAACACATTCAAAAGCCCAGGGGGAGGTTATCGTGTCACAAAAAAAATACAAAAGGAAAGGAAAGAAGGAAAAGTTACAATTATGAATTACTTATAAATCAAAGATATTGACATGAATTCACCTGGATTAGGATCCAATAAGACAATGTCCACTGAGGTCTTTCAGCTGGCTGGTCATCAGGACTCAGTTTTCATTGAATTTAGGTAGAGTTAGTTGAAAGCACAGTAAACACAATCTTGGAGACAGGGAATTTGTTCATTTCTCTGGCAAAGTATAGGTATCTTTCCAGAAATTCTACTTCAAGAAAGTTTGAGTTTATGGGGCAGGCTGTAGCTTAACCTGAAGCTACCTTGATTATTTCTATCCCAATAATGAAAAGCACACTCAGGAAAGACGTCACAGCTGTAATGTTAAAGCTATTCAAAAACATGTAGGAGTTTCAGTCACGGATCTGGGGTTCTGGCTGAATCACTTTAGTTAACAAGATGCCTTTACAAGATTAATTGAAGGATATTAGCTCCATCTCAAGCATAATGAGTTTTGATGGCTTTTTTCAAACGAAACATTATCTAGGATTCCTTTGCATGTGTTCGACTGAAAAGTCAATGTAATGCAAGGCTGTGACATTCCAGGAGTATTTTGCATTGCTTTTGTCAACACAATGCTTATAGAACACGTTCTGTGGTTTCTAATAGCCATTTTATGACCAGCAAGTGTGCAGTTAAAAAAATGAAAAACAGTATAGTTTAGATAAAATTTAGAATCTCTCTTCATGCCTTCTGGCAGTGATATCCAAGGCACAGAAGGATGGGAAACAACGATCATAGCAGCAATATGTTTGCCTAAATGCTGGCAGGAAGGGGACAGACAAAAGTTAACTTATTTGTCAGTTTAGCAAGTTAGTTAACCCAGAGCCAAATTTACAACTATTTATGACATGTTTAGCAAAAATAAATGTTTAAAGTCTGTTAATAATTTGAGTTGAATTTTTTTTAATGAGACAAACATTTAAAATACATGACTGTGTTATAAATATATACACCACATTTTTCTGATATGCAAAAGTGCCAATTTGCACATTAGTTCAGTAAACATAAAAATCCTTAAGTGAGGCAGTGATAAAATGGCATCGTGTGTTGGCCTGAGGTTTCATTAGCCTCAGTGTTGCCCTCATTAGCCCACAGGCACTGCCTTCAATCTGTCTGCACCACAGTTAAATATATTTTCTGCTGAACTCCAGTGCGTGCTATACCAAAGAAAAACACACATACTACTTAAACAGCACATAATTACAGAAGTGTCAGTCATGCCTATATTGAATACGAGATTTTGTCTTTTAAAACCTTGGAGGTTAAAAATAACCAACAGTGAATACACTTAAGAATTTCAGCTCCATTGCCATAGAAACCAACTACAGGAGGAGGACAGGCCTAGGGTTTCCACAATATCTATGGAGGCCACGTTTTAAATGGCTTAGAAGGCTTAATTTAAGCATTAGCAGTCAAAGATCAAGCATACATCAATATGCTGTTATTGATTTTTGCTTTTAAAAATGTATTGTTCAATAAACTTTTGACATCCAGCCTTTTTTTGTACCAGAAGCAGAAATACAAGCTTACAACTGCAATTATTTAAAATTCTACTTGATCCCCTGTAGTGCTGTGTACGGGCAAGTTAGAAACAAATGCAACATTCTTTTGAAATAGAGTTTGGGAGCAGTGGATAATTAGACCATGTCCAATAGACATAATTTAGTTGATAAAGGAATTTGTCCATATATATATATAAAACAGGTCGATAATTTTATTTACAGTTCAATAGACATACGTGAACAGAGAGGGAGAATAAAGTTTGTTAGAATTAGTAATTCCTCTGCAGTAAGGATGAGGACACAAATGAGGCAAATTTGAAGTGCTACAGCTCCCTCAACCCAAAACTGTTACTGTTGAAAGGATGTAAATACATAGGTAATTTCTATTATAACTGTGAGGCAAGAAATTTAAATTTAATAATCTGACAACACAAGTGTGACAAAAATTTAACCACAGGAAATACAGTTTTGTAAACAGAGAGGTCATACAGATTTAAAAAGAAACGTTAAAGATAACAGACAAAAGAAAAAATTACTTGACTCCTAAGCTTCCCCTCATTAAGCAATAGTAAGTACATAGGACTCCATTGTGATGCCCTTCAGACAGAATGGCCTTCAATATTTATGGTCCAGGAAGAGTCATCACTTAGTTAAGCATTCAGAGTGTAACTGCAGAATCATATTCCAGGAGAAGTCAGTGGCAAGTATCAGCAGAAGCAATATTAGGTATAAGTATCCTCTTGATCAAAACATCTTACTGTAACAGGACCATTACTGAAAGGAGATAGGATACTTAAATATCAGAAAAGATCTGCCCATTTGCTCCTTTCTTGCTTACAGCACACCACATCTTCTTACCTTCTCACCATTTTCCTCAATCCCTCTCATTTCCACAAGATCACAAAATAGCTTTGGACAAAAAGACCCTCTAGTACATTTGTCATCATTCCAAAATAGACATCCAACTGTTTTTCAAACAATCCTTTAAATACATGGAGCAGCTCCTTAAACTTACTTAAAAATTTAGCTTTGTGAAGTCATCATGTTAGATCAAGAAAGGTATAACATGCAATTTTGTTTTTGGAGAAAACTATATTCAGCATCAATGAAACAGTGATTAATTTTAATCCTTTTTCACTGCTCTCAATGTAGGCCTGAAATAAAACCCTGCTCATGAAGTAAAACATGGAATAAGTTTTACAACTCTTATTTCACAGGAGTAATTTATCTGTGAAATTTCTTCTGCAATACAATTTGGTTTTTTTACAGTATAATTTTCTCCCTATAAAAAGTTTTCACTTTGTGATTACATTGAAGGATTTCTACTCGAGTATGATATGGACTAAGGAACATCTAAAGATTTCTGTGAAATGCTATGAAATTAGCAAGCTTATTGAGTTGGGTAGCTTATTTAGTTTATTCCAGGTGATTGAACTCTGATGCACAAGGTTTGATAAAGATTGCATTTTTTGTTGCCCTTCCTTTAATTTAAGTTTATTGGAAGTAAATTATTTTACCCACTGATGAACACAGTTAATTGGTTTATGTATAAGTAGCGATATAAAGCTGCTTTCCCAAGACTAGGTATCACTAGCAGGCAATGAGTAGCTTTAAAAGGACAGCATCCCTCTGGTTCTGCAGTACAGTCTTACATAGGGAGTTGCATTTTAAAGCATCCCTTCTGCATATTTCTGGTATAAGGTGGTGAATGTCCTGACCATGGCTTTCAATACAATATGGTTTAATGGTAAGATGCCCACTAGGCCACCCACCCTTTAGCCCATTGGCACACTTAAGCAGTCAGTTATCTTATTTTATCTTCATGTGTAAACTTTATCCTTACTTTAAGTCTTTATATATATTTATTACATATATATTTGTTAATCTAATATCTTTATCACTTTTACCTAAGCAACTCCCATTAATAGGTGTGTAATAAACTAACATTGTGTGTAATAAACTGACACTGAGCATCTGTCTCCACAATGCACAAGGTTTATTTGAAAACACTGGCTTTCAGCACCCTGCTTCTTCATCGGGTGCTAGTTGGACTATAATCTGGCGTCATGCGATTTTTGACCTGTCCAATCCAGTCCAACAGTGGCACCTCCACATCACGATGCACTAGACACTGAAAGGTGGCTGTTTTTTCACCAGTTTTAATACAAGGGCTAAAAGGAGGAGGGTTCCCTTCAGGAAGGTTGTCCTGTGTGCATCCTGGGCATCCTCCCAACAATTTTGGTTCTCCTATGTATTCCCACCTCAGCTTCAAAAATCCACCAGCTCTCATATTTTTCCTTAGTCTCAATGTCAAAATGACAGACCTAACTCTCTCTGGACTCTACGTCCTCTTAGCTCCGGAGACTGCCTGCAACCAAAACTGGAACTGCTGGACATTTTGATTGGCCGATCAGCTTCTCTTGAGGATAGGATGTCTTCTTGCTGATGGTTGGAAGTCCCACTCTCACCTCTACCATGAATGTGTTGTTAGAACTACGTTATGTATATTGTTAAGAAGTTAACCTATCTTTGAAATAAATATAAAGTGTCTTACCAAATGGCTCCCAAAAGACACATGACTTCACTTGTGCTGATTCAACTGCAGCCAAAGTAAACACTCAGGCAGTGTTATCTTAAGAATCGATCAGAAAGGGTTATTAAATAATTCAATGATTCCAGAATGATACCTTGAACCTTAAAAGATGTGAAGACTCAGTTTCTGTAATGTTGAACAGAAAACAGGAAAAAAGGCCTGACAAGGAATTTCAGTATAAGTGACTTTGCTTTGTTGAACAATGATTCATCAAAGTTAACATCTGCAGCCAGTTTTTTTTATTGTGATAAAAGCTGGCTAAGGACAGCCATTAAGAGGAGAAACATCTGATCCCCATTAGAGAGACATCTTGAAAATCCAACTGCTTCTCAATGAGTGACAGAAAAAGACATTCAGGGCAAGATTTAAAACTTGCTAAAGGACTGCTGTACTCAGCCAGTCTAGCAAGAGCTACAATCTATAGTGTCATAAAATTGAAACAAAGGATTATTCACTCACTTCCAGAACCAGTTCTGCTTATTGAATCCATCTAGGAGAACAACCTCTGAATCTTCAACAGTGGAGAGCATCACAGGTGCAGAATCTGATATGAAGTTTCAATGCTTTTCCCTAAAATGCATTGATAGGAAAGGTTTAGAAGGATTTGGGCCAAGTACAGGGGAATGGGGTTAGCGTGGATGGACATTTTGGTTGGCATGGAACAGTTTGAGCTGAAGGGCATGTTTCCATGCTGTAGGATTCTATGTCCTCAGAAAGAGGATCTTCAAGCAAGTTAGACCTGCAATGGTGCTGGATATTGATCTTATGTTCATCTTCATGTATAAACTTTATCCTTACTTTAAGTTTTTATATACATTTGTTGCATATATATTTGTTAATCTAATATCTTTATAATTTTTACCTAAGCAACTCTCATTAGTAGGTGTGTAATAAACTAACATTTTAATCTTGCTTGCAGTGTAAACCTTTACTGCTGGTTATTTTTTTAAATTGAATCATTCAAAGGGGGCTACATATGAGCTTATATAAACTCTTATTTCATGGACCACACTGAGGAAATACCCTACTATGTGGTTGTGACACTTTGCTGAGGTTGTCTGCAATATATTCCTGCTGTGTGGTGGCTGTCTTTAAAATTGGCTATTGGTGACTGGCCTTTTTGCGAGAGAACAGTGAGTAGTATATAACCCTCCCTTCCCTCCCATCTCTGTGAAGTTCAGCCCCATAGCCAAGATACAAGTCTAAAGCCTTCAAGTAGCACACAAGCTTAAGTAGAGTACAATTTCATCCTAATGCTTAGGAAGCAATAAAGGATGAAGTGGAAGGCTGCTTTTACATTGTTGACATCAAACAGATTAAAAGTATGGGGCTTTGAGGGGAGGGTGCAGGTGTTATGATCAACATTGCATCCAATCCCATCTTCTCCCTGTTAGATTAAAAAGATGCAGAATGTCTCTTAAAGAAGTGTTAAAGAAGCAAAATAAAATATGCATTTACATAAAACCTTAAATTGTCTCACACACAGAAAATTACTTTGAAGTGCAGTGATTCATGTAATGGCAAATACAACAACCAGTTTGCATTTGGCGAAGGGTGAATATCTAGTTTTGCGTTTTTGGCACAATTTGAGTAGCATAGCAGGAGAACCTCCTGTTCTGCTTCACATGGTCTTTATACCATTTACCCAGCTCCAGCAGACAGAGGGAGACTGCTAGCAACTGTGCAACATTTCAGTTGATATCACTGTTAGATAAAAGCATCATCAATAGCAGACTAAGTACCAATCTGCTCTCAATGTCATTTGTGGACCTAAGTCTCTTATGATAAAAGATTACACTGTAATAATAATAATTATATAAATTCTCAAATAAAATATCAACTTGCTCATCATGTTCCTTTTGGTAACTTTCCTTCCAACTTATGGTAGATCTTTCTCAATCACTTGTTTTGCCATTGCAGCTCTTGCCAAAGCTCTATCGTTACTTTAGAAACATTTAATATATTTTGCTATGCGAGCATTTCTTTTTGGCACAAAGCATTAGAACTGAATGATTCCAGGTCAGGTGTAGGTCAAATTAAATACAAAGTGCTTCATGTTACTCCCGAACAATTTTAACCCCAAACTGAGCATTGTGGTATTTCAGTTTCTTGTAACAACCATCCTCTTGGGCTCTTTGAATGACAATGTCACTTCTTGTGATATTTATTCTAAATGCAGGTATATATGTTGTAAACCATCATAGCTGTCAGCGTAAGGATATTCGTTCTCATAGAATTGTTAAAATCTAAATCCCAGATCGGAAAGGACAACACAGAAATTTGAAAGGTTTTTAGCTCAGGTTGAGGTTCTGGCTCTAGGTTTGCTCGCTGAGCTGGAAGGTTCTGTTTCAGACATTTCATCACCATACTAGGTAACATTATCAGTGAGCCTCTGGATGAAGCACTGGAGGTATGGCCTACTTTTTATTTATGTGTTTAAGTTGCCTTGAGTTCCTCAACACACAATCTATTCCCTATATTTATTCTCGCACAGTTCAAGAGTTACCACTGTGCATATCTCCCTGAACCACTGAGTTATTTAAGTGCATTTTTAGATGATAACAATTCTGAAAATTAAACTTCAGTATTTATCGATTCTAATAGTTGTTAAAAACGCAGCCAACAGCATTGCTAGCACAATGTCAGAACTAGCAAAAAATCTAATCTATTAAGAATTTCTCCAAAAAGATTTAAATTTTTAAAAATGTAACATCAAACAAAAAGGGAAGCTTTACCTACAACATTTTGAATTATAAATCCTAAAGATGAAATTTGTATTAAGAAACTGAAGCAAGTTCGCTTAGAACATGACACTACCCTTTCAAAACCCTTTTTTTTATTGTAAGCTCCCATCTAACAGAAATTCCCTCTCCTAAATTACTTTTAATCAATCTTTTGGCTACGTCTGAGGCATGTAGGATGTGAGCCCAGACTTTCAGGGGCCCAGAGGTAGAGACATTACCACTACAACACAAGATACCCCTTAATTTTAAATTTGACTTGTAACCTAGGAATGAACTATGAGTGAAGTGTTTCAGTCTGCCTGCTTGCTTTTATCTTTAGTTTACATTGGTCATTCAGAAAACACTGTTTTGTAAAACAAAAGGCCAGTGTTTGACCTCCAGTGGAAAACAAAATTACACCGTCTGCTCTCCCTCTTTCCATTTAAACTGTGTGACTGTGCATACTAATGGGACATATTAGTGAGCAGGATGGGGAGCATTAATACATTACTCAATATTCCAGGAATTGTAGTACACATAATTGAATGCCTTGATTCAGGTTACATAGCCTAACTTCATTATTATTGGACCAAGTGTCTAAACTGAGAAACAAGCCTATTATTGTCACACATTGTAGCTGTCTTTGTAAGTTGAGATATTCATTGAAATGGCAACCATTGCTGAATTAATAATCAGTTTTATAAATATCAGCTTAGATCCAGTAGAATCTCAGCACAAACTTAACTGTCTCAGCATCTCTGATTTGCCAGATGCATTAACCAGCCAAATACTTTTTGTTCAACTAAAACCTGCCAAATAACTGACCAAACAGAAACCAAACACAAACTCATAAAGTTTGAATGTTACCATTAGTCACTCACGTCTCATTGGAATAATCCTGTATTTATATGTGAGAATTGTCTATGGCTCTGTATCACCATTTGTTATGGTCAGCTCATACATATAAACATGTGCATTAACATTGTTGATATTAAGTGTCTTTGCAGGAAGTACCTCACCTTATTGTGTCTTAATTAAAAAGATAGTCTCATAATCAGATGGATGGTAGTAGAACTAAATTAAATGACGCATGCAATTTGTACCCCAATTAAGACTGTGACTGAGGCACATTTATGAATGAACACATCTTCCATAGATTGTATCACTCAAATGAAAACTGCAAAGCAATAAAGTACTTAAGGTCAAGTAGTCTACTGATCAAGGTGACTTTCAGCTTTGCACTTTTCCCACTGTCTTCTCATTAATAATAGGTGCTCGTATCTGGGGCGGTTGGAGAGATCCACTGTCTGATCTTATTGTCTTGGGGCTAGGTATGTAGTTGAAAGGGGTCACTCGAGCTGCTCTGCTTGGAGAACCATGTCTACTTGAATTGAAATGCATATGTCCTGGGACATTCGTATAGTTTTCAGTCTCAGCTGAAACGGTCATATTGTTCCTCATCTGCATTATCGTTTCAGGTTCCTGTTCATTGTCTGAATAGACCCCATATGCTGTCTCGGTATTTTTCCCTATAAATGATCTGCTCATGGCATTCCTTGGAATAGCCTGTGCAATGTGAGGAATTAGGTCAAGTGTAGGCGATGTGCTTGAATTTGTTTTTGTGATGGGGAAGTCTTCAGTTTGCACAAAAGCATCACTGGTTTTAGTTTCCACAGTCCCCACTTTGTTCAACTGCTGTTCAGACTCTGATTTATTTACCAATGCCATTGCTGAAGGTGGAAGAGAGTTGCTAAGAAAATAGGGAATGTCTTCATCTTTGATTCTTCTCCACGTTCCTTTTAAACTTGGCTGATTCTTTTTCATCTGTTGTTCTTTTTGGTTTGCAAGCTGTTGTTTAGTTCGAGGCTCTTCTTCACTTTTTGTCTTGTCACTAGATTCTGATGAAGCTGAGCGAATGGAGGATGGGCTTCCTGCCTGCTGTAATACATTTATGTGCGGAGAGGATGAATAGCGTTTAAAATTATCCTGTTTCCAGGCGGCACTGTTTTTCACCGGGAGCCTTGAGGGGCTCTCTGAACTTGGCCTTCTTGAAAGCTTCTCGGTTCGGAGTTCATCCTCGTTGCACATGGCTTTTCGTTGACTTATATTCAGGTTGGATGCTGTTTTACCAACTCTTAACTCTTGGCATTGAGAAGAACGTATGAAGGCCTTCTGAAAATCTGACTTGCTTCTTCTTGGTGACACAGACTGAGACAATGACGAGACTGATTCAGATGAAGAAGCTTCAGATTTCTGCCTCATGAGAAGGCTTGAGGACTCTTTGATAAAGGTCAGCTGTCGCACAAAGCTGGACTTATCAGATTCACTGCCACTTGATTTTGTTGATGACATTCTCACCAGGTCCAGTCTGTTTGGTGGCATAACCTTCTTAGAACCTTGACTCTTATTCGGTCCAAAAGATTCATTCCTTTGAAAAGAGGGCATCTTCTTTGCGGGAGTTCCCTGTTTAGTTGGTGTCTGAATGTTTGGTGGTTGGGCTGGGGATTTGCGAGACTGTTTCCCTGAGACTGGAGATTTGATATTTGGAGTAGATGGTGTAGAACCTGCTTGAGGTCTTGATTTCTGATCAAGCTTGTTGATACTGGGTTTTGTTGCATGCGGCATCCCTTGCCTATTAGACTGCACAGATGGTGTAGCATTCTTTGGGATCTGTCTAGATGGTGTGGAATTCCTTGAAGGACCTCTTGCCATTCTTGCTGGTGGAGTCACGCTTCTTTTTGGTAAGCTACTGTCAACCTTTTCTGTCATATTTCCAGGCCTGTGCAAGCTTCGAGACCTAAATGTCTGGTTGGAATTTTTGGAAGCTGCAGTATTTTTAGGTGCTGCTTTCTTTGAAGCAGGACTAGCAATTGCGGACTTCTTCCACATGTCAGGCATGTAGATCACAGTCCTTCCTCGAAAGACCACAGGTAAGCTCACAGCCCGAGATGGCGGTTTAGGTGCATTGGAAAATTTATTGGCAACAGAAACTTTACTTCCAGCTGCCTTATTATTTTCATTCAGTTTCCTTCCTTCTTTAGAAGCACCTTCTGCACCCTCAACACTGCGTGTTTGTTCTTTCAGAGTCTTTTTCTTATCTTTCCGCTCCAGAGTGAAATGCAGTGTCGATCCAATGGACAATCCTGACACAAATGATAAAATGGAATCAGATTCAGAGGAGGGTTCTCTCGAAAGGCAGGCTGCAGCCTGGTGCAAGCTGGTGACTATTGAGTTGGCACCTTCCTGAATAGCTTTCCACTCTATACTTTCCAGATCAGGAGACGTTAAATCTGACAGTGAGCTATAAACATCTCGGCTTGCATCCTTCCTGTGGTCCACATCATAAGCCATATTCCTCCCAGTGTTGTTTTGCACATTACCCTTCATGTTTTGCTTTGCAGACCTCTCAGACTTTCGCTTTGAAGAATGTTTCCTCTTCTTTGGCATTGCTGAGCTGATGCATTTCTGTAAAAGATCATCTTCTGAATCATAGCTCAACGAACTGGGTGAACTATCCCGTCTTGCTGATAGAGATGAGCATCCATTATTAAAAGATTTTGAAGCTGTAGAGATTTGAGACTTTTTCCGTGATTTTACAAATGCTTTCCGTGTTTTCACTTGGGTGTCCTCTAATTCTATGTCGCTCAGTGAACTTAATGAAGAACTAAGGGAAAAGCAAAGAGGACTTTCATTGGTTATATTTCGTTCAGTTTTACTAGCCAAACTGGCAGTTCGGAGCTTTGTGATCGCTTTATGGCTCTGATCTGGTTCAACTTTCACTGCTCCATTTTGGTTGATGATTTTTTCCTCATAGTCATTTTTTACTTCAGTTTTCGGTTTCACTGTATCTTTTGCAACAGTAAGCATATCTAGAGAGTCATTTTCGTAAAAGCAATAAACAGCTTCCTCAGTAGGTGTAGTGTGTCGCATAGATTGGAATGCATAGCTTCCATGAATATATTCGGCACAAGGAACGTCCATTCTTTGCTGTCCTTCTTCTGACCTCTTACAATTGCTTTTCTTTGTGTCCAACTCCAGCACATGTCTGGATGTAGTTTGATCCTTCCTTAAGCTTTTTGCAATCCCACCTGGTTGGAAAACATGGCTATTCTGGCCTTGGTATGACTGTGGTGGCAGAGAATTCTGATTCCTTTTCAAAACTTCCCTCTGGTTGAGATTAAGCGAATGCGATTGAGCTCCCAGCTTTGAATTATTGACATTCAAGTTGTATTTATTTCCCTGCTCGAGACTTCTATCGTGCATCCTTACAGCTATAGGCACCTCTAAGTCATCAGCATTTTGCCCTTCTGCAGGGAGTAACTCTCTCCTCTCAATCACTTCAGCCTTATTGTTTATCAATTTGGGTGATTCTTTCTGAGGATATTCTAAGGTCTCATCGCTGAGTGAGGCTGAACTGGAAAAATTCACCGGGGTTCCATCAACAGAATCAGAGTATGAGGAATCTTCTTTAAAAGTATCATTTTTTGAGGTGCTGTGCCCAGATGTCTCTACCTGAGAGTGTGCTGGCAGTAGCATGTAAATAGGCAGCTGGAGAGGCTTTTTAGATTGCAGTACCTGAGTGGGCAAACCAGATATAGCAGAGGTTTTCACTTTCCTGAATTTGGTTGGCATTGCGGAATTGATGCATTCTTTCAGGATTTCGATGTCGTCATCAGAGTTTTCCAGGATACTATCAAGCTTATCAACTTTTTCCATTCCATCTCCATTCCGTTCCTCTCTGATGTCTTCTCCTTGTGCACGGCAATTAAAACAACTCTTCTCTTGTAGCAGTGGCATTAACTTTAACTCAATATCCTTCTGAATATATGGCTCATGAAGGGTGAGGGCACTCAGACTTGAAGCGCATGAAAAGTTTTCATTGGGTTTCTCTAAGGTGAAATACAGCATAGTGTCAATATCTGGAGGGAGGTGAAACCGTTCCTTAAAATCATTGATATCCATGTGTTTTTTCATATCACCATCCCAATGGTTATTGCCTTGACTGGCATCTTTTTCTAGCTGGTCAAGCAACGGTGTTTTACTTCTGCTTGGGGGCATGGTTTGACCAGGGCTGTCAGGCAAGTCACTGGGACTGATGGTACCACTTATCATTTCACTGCAAGGGTCGCTTTGAATGGAACTTACAATTGATGGGCTTTCAAAACTTCCAAGTGAACTGACTGAACTGCATCTGCTTAAGACTAATGGGGTTTCTTGCAAGTAGTTTTCTGATGGACTTGATGGACTGGAGTCCATATTCCTCGAAGGTAACTTTTTCCTTATCAGAAACTTTTCATGCTTTGGGCAAGGTATTTCTATAGGTTGAGATGCACTGCTAAATGAATGATCACTGGACTTGATCCGTATTTCCTCTGAGGAAAAAGACTCATCAGTTATTGTCTTCTCAACAGGCAGTGGTGATTCTTTTTCTACACCAATGATTTCCAGAGAAGAGTCACTATCAACCTCATTTTCACTACCGATTTGGACATCCGATATATTTTCCGCAGACGAGAGGGATGACAGTGAACTACATCTTGAGAAGCAAATAGGGGTGTCTTCCACACAATAGGTTTGTAAAGTTTCCTGGTCATTGGAAATTGGAGTGGAAGTAGATGTGCTCGAGGGACCTTGGTTTACATTTCTGCTACTCTGTGAATATCCAGAATGGACCCATGCTTGCTTTCTGCCACTCAAACTCTGAGGTGTCAGAGAATGTCCTGGACTCGGACTCTGACTGCTTCCTGTTGTGACTGATGTCACGTGGATCTTTTCGTAAAAAGGTGAAAATCGTTTCTTACTTATTTCATCAGGTTTTCTTATACCCCAAGCTTCATTCAATGTAGGTTTAGACTCCCTGGAACTCAATTGTCCATCAGAATCTTTTCCATCTAGCTGATTTTTCTCCCCACTCTTTAAGTCCAAGTTGGTCGGCCTTTTCTGATACATAGGATGCTCACCTTTTTGGTCTGTAACTGAGGATTCCTTCACTGGATTAGTGTCACATTCGGCGGTGTTATTAACACCATCTAGACTATCACTTGACAAGTTTGTGTAGTCTGTTCGTGCACCCAAAAGGGTATGAACTTTGCTATGATATTCACGTTTGCCTGAAGTAGCAACATCAGTAAGATTACAGGGTGATGAAGACTTTGTCCTGGTTTCATTCAAGTCATCTAATGCACACTGCCAGTCGATGCATTGATCTTCAGAACTAAGACTGAAACTGTCTTCCGAGGATGTGTGCATGTTAGACATATCTTCCACTATTTTGTCAATTCTGGCTACTGTTGTGGAGATTTGATTTACCAACCTCTCAGCTGCGACAGACACATTATCAGTGGCAGGGTTGAATTTTTGAAGATTTCCGTCAAGATCTTTATCTGATTCTGAGCATCTTCCACTACTGCGACACCTGGACATGCCTTGTCCTTGAAGAAAGGAAGAGTTCAGGTACATGGAGAGCACACTTAAGCCTCCAGTTTCTAATCCAGTCGATATATTTGGACCTTCATCATCATCAAAGCAGCCAGAGTCCGAAGCATAATCTTTAGCTAGGTTTTCAATGTGCCTGAGGGGTTTGTTGATATTTGGATGCTTGGGGCTCAGTTTTTCAATGCCGTCAAATGTCTCTGTTAAATGTTTAGCATCCAGTTCAGCCTCCAGGGCTTTCTGCTTCCTCATGTATAGAGAAGGCATGCAGGAACCTGGGGACACCATGCTGGTGTCTTTGTATTTGGCTGGCCGGTTGGTCAAAAGGTTCCTCAGGGCAGCTGCACTCCCCATTGCTATCATCTTGTGTTTGGAATGAATCAGGTTCCTCAACATGCTAATGGCCCCCAGGTCCCACAGTAGTTCCTGATCCTTTGAGCTGCGAGCTGAGAGATTCCACAAGGTTCCGCAAGCATTGCTGACAATAGTCAAACTATGGGACTTCAGATGTTGCAACAAGGTCTGCAGGCAATTGTAGTCACGGAGAATTTGCCTAAAACAGAAACGAGGCCATTAAGCAAAAGAGGCACTTATCATTTTAAATAAAGGAGGAGAAAGATCCAAAATTGAGCATTTTTCAAGGGTAGATTTGAGATTACAGGAATAGTTGATATTATTTAAATAATGTGTATTAATCATATATGTATTCATGATTTGAAATTAATGAAATATCGTACCATGCATAACTTGGATTGAAGTAAATGAAATTCACAGGGCTATTATATAGTCATCCAATTCTCAAGAAATTTCATCAATATCCTCATTGTTCTGCTCCAGTTAGAATTTAACCACATACATATCATCCTCATAACTATTCCATGTTAATAGTAACAAAATACTTGACTGGATAAAGATCACTGAACTGAAAGGTTAACTCCATTTCTGTCTCCACAGATGCTGCCGAATCTGCATAGTATTTCCAGCATTTTGTTTTTATTTCAAACTTTTGTCTGACTTCAGTTAGCCCAGACAGTTGTGAAAATCCATCAAACATGGTACAATTGCAACATTTAAAAGGCATTTGGATGGGTATATGAATAGGAAGGGTTTGGAGGGATATGGGCCGGGTGCTGGCAGGTGGAACTAGATTAGGTTGGGATATCTGGTCGGCATGGAAGGGCTGGACTGAAGGGTCTGTTTCCATGTTGTACATCTCTATGACTCCATGTACCTTTTTCCAAAGAGATAAATGTATTGAATCATGTTATACTTTACTAGAAAACATGCTCCTTTCACATTGGCATTAGGAATAGAGTGATTGCAACTAATGAAGCATGAATGTTAAACCAACTCACTATTTCCACAGCTGTCACTATGTCTTTTCCAACTTCAGGATGTCCTAAAGTACTTTACAGCCAAGTAAGTAATTTTGAAGTAGTCACTAATTCAGTGGAGGAAGTGCAGCAGCTAATTTGCCCACAGCAAGCTCCCATGAGCAGAAATATTAGCAGGACCAGTTTATTTATCTCTTTGTTAACAAGATGTTGAGAGATAAATAATGGCCAGGTCACCGGACAAAACATAAGAAATAGGAACAAGAGTAAGTCATTCAGGCTTTTGTGTCTGCTGCACTATTCAAAGAGATCATGACTAGGCTTTTACTTCAACACTATTCTCTTCCACTATCCTCATACCCCTTGATATTTTCAATGTGTAGAAGTTTATCAATCTCAGTCTTAACAATTAAGCCTACTTTGGGGCAGAGAATTCCAAAGATTCACCAGCTGCTTCCTCATGTTGCAAACCTAAAAGGAGACTATGTCCATTGGTCCTAGACTTCCAGCCAGAGTAAATATCCTTCATGCTTCCACCTTGTTACTCCCTGTGGAAGTTTGAGTATGTTTGAATCAGATCATCTCTGGTGCTTCTAAACTCCAGAGAATATAAACCCAATCTATTTAAATGTTTTTCAGAGAAAGGGGAAACATCTTCCCTGCAGAGTCCCTAAGAATCTTATATGTTTTAATGAGGTTGCCTCTCATTTTTCTAAACTCCAAATGAGTACAGGCCCATCCTACTCAACCTCACCCTTAAGTCCCTCCATATCTGGTATCAGCCGAGTGAACCTTCTCCAGACGGCCTCCAGTGCCAATAGATAAGGGGGACCAAAACTGTTCATGGTATTCCAGCTGTGACCTGACTAGTGTTGTGTACAGTTTTAGCAAAACTTCCCCCTACTTTTATACTCCATTCCCTTCATTGCAAGTATATCTTTCCTTAGATAATGAGACCAAAGCTTCAGGCAGCACTGCAACTGTGGGCTCACTGAGGCTCTATATAATCGCAGCTGAAAATGTGTTGCTGGAAAAGCGCAGCAGGTCAGGCAGCATCCAGGGAACAGGAGAATCGACGTTTCGGGCATAAGCCCTTCTTCAGGCTTATGCCCGAAACGTCGATACTCCTGTTCCCTGAATGCTGCCTGACCTGCTGCGCTTTTCCAGCAACACATTTTCAGCTCTGATCTCCAGCATCTGCAGACCTCACTTTCTCCTCTATATAATCACACTAAGGCATCTTTGTTTCTGCACTCAATTCTTCTTTTGTTACCGACCAGCATTGTAGTTGTTTTCTTAAGTGCTTGCTGTACCTGCGCATCTACTACCAATAACTCATGAACAAGAACACCCAAGTCCCTTTGAAATTCAACAATTCCCAGCTTCTGACTGTTCAAGAATACACTGTATTCTGTTTTTTTCAATCAAGGTGGATAACCTCACGTTTCTCCACATTGTATTTCACTGGCCAAACTTTTGCTTACCCTCACCAATTTCCCCATCTTTGACACATCCTCCTCCCAACTCATACGTTTTGAGTTGTTTGCAAACTTGAAAATATTACAGTTAAGTCCCACATCCAAATCTTTGATATAAATTGTGAATAACTGCAGACCCAAGTACTAATCTTTATACTATCCCAATGCCATCCTTAAAATGTCCCATTTATTTCTACTGTTTGCTTTCTGTTCCTTAACCAGTTCTCAATCCAAATCAGTATACTCCCTCTAATCTCATGTGCTCAAATTTTGTTTCCCAAGAACTTCCCTTGCATTCTTCAAAATAGTATTTGAAATCTTTCACTTTCACCTGACAAGGAAAAGAAGCCTTGGTTTAATATAACATCAGAAAGGTGGCACCTCTGACAGTGCAGCACTCTCTCAGTACTGCAGTTGAACGTCAGCCTTGGTTTTAAGCTGGTTTTGAACCTACAACCCTCTGACTCAGAGGTGAGAGGGCTGCCAGCATACTAAGACAATTTGTTGCAGTGTAGCAGGCTTTTAAAAGAAGCTTTTAATTGCTGTACCTGTACTCCTCATTTGTTGCAATGAGACTGGAAACATTTCGCAGAATGCCTCCTCCGCTCTCAATGATGGCGAGTGAATTACTCTGACACTTGTAGGTCAGGGTTCCCACAAGGAAGACCAGTGCCCCTTCAACAGAGCAGATGGCCACCTTGTTCTCTGTGCTGTGTGCTGACAGATTCCAAAGTGCACTCAGCAGGCTTTTCAGTGTCGACTCCTTGAGACGAACATGAAAATGCAAAACATCAAGATGAGTCCAGATGACAGCGGACATTGAATTCTCTGTAGCACATCCAACTGAAAAGACAGAATGACTGCAATCCCTTTATCACATCAATCAACAAGCTCTTGAATGAATCTAAGGTTCTTCTGGAGTTCAGACCTACTGCGTTTACATAGAAAAATACAGCGCAGTACAGGCTCTTTGGCCCTCGATGTTGCACCGATCCAAGCCTACCTAACCTACACTAGCCTACTATCCTCCATATGCCTATCCAATGCCCGTTTAAATGCCCATAAAGAGGGAGTGTCCACCACTGCTACTGGCAGGGCATTCCACGAACTCACGACTCGCTGAGTAAAGAATCTACCCCTAACATCTGTCCGATACCTACCACCCCTTAATTTAAAGCTATGCCCCCTTGTAATAGCTGACTCCATACGTGGAAAAAGATTCTCATGGTCAACCCTATCTAAACCCCTAATCATCTTGTACACCTCTATCAAGTCACCCCTAAACCTTCTTTTCTCCAATGAAAACAGCCCCAAGTGCCTCAGCCTTTCCTCATACGATCTTCCTACCATACCAGGCAACATCCTGGTAAACCTCCACTGCACCCGTTCCAGTGCCTCCACATCCTTCCATAGTATGGCGACCAAAACTGCACACAATACTCCAGAGTCTTATACAACTGCAACATGACCTCAGTACTCCAGAACTCAATTCCTCTACCAATAAAAGCCAGTACGCCATATACCTTCTTCACCGCACTATTTACCTGGGTGGCAACTTTCAAAGATCTGTGTACATGGACACCAAGATCCCTCTGCTCATCCACACTACCAAGTATCCGACCATTAGCCCAGTACCAGGTCATTTATAAAAATGACAAACAGCAATGGTCCCAAAACAGATCCTTGCGGAACACCGCTAGTAACTGCACTCCAAGATGAACCTTTACCATCAACTACTACCCTCTGTCTTCTTCCAGCCAGCCAATTCCTAATCCAAACCTCCAACTCACCCTCAATGCCATACCTCCATATTTTTTGCAGTAGACTACCATGGGGAACCTTATCAAATGCCTTACTAAAATCCATATACACTACATCTACCGCTGTACCCTCGTCTACCTCCTTAGTCACCTTCTCAAAGAATTCAATAAGGTTTGAGAGGCACGACCTGCCCTTCACAAAACCAAAGTTTCTCCAGCACTTTCTGTTTTTATTTCAAACTTCCATAACTTGGCTGCTCAAATTATAAAGTGAAAGGACAATCAACTATACTTTGCTGCCCCCAGATTGTCAAACACTTTCAACATTAAATAATATAATTAGAGCATTACAACAAATTATATTTATATAGCATCTTCAACATAATAAACCATCCCATGAGGATTCCTAGGACCAACATCGAGCAAGTGTGACACTGAGCCTCAGGGGTTGCTATTAGGGCAGTTGGCCAAAACCTTAGTCAAAGAAATAGGTTTTTAAGCAGCATCTTTCAGATGGAAAGCAAAGCAGGGAGATAGGTTTCGGGAAACAATTCTAGGGGTAAGGTCCACGCCAGCTGAGACATCACCAACAATGGCAGAGTGATCATAGTCAGGATCCTCAAGAGGGTAAAACTGGATGAATGTAAAGATCTTGGAGGATTACAAATTTAAACATCACACAACACCAGGTCATAGTCCAACAGGTTTAATTGGAAGCACTAGCTTTCAGAGCGCTGCTGCTTCATCAGGTGGTTGTGGACAAGAAGCAGTGCTTCCAAATAAATCTGTTGGACTCTAACCTGGTGTTGTGTGATTTTTAACTTTGTACACCCCAGTCCAACACCGGCGTCTCCAAATCTTGGAGGATTGTGAAACTAAATGAGATTACACAGACAGGGGAGGTGAGACCCGAGTGGGATTTGAAAACATGGATGAATATTTTAAAATCAGTGCCTGGCTGGGAACTAAAGGCACCCAAGGAGCAATTTTTTTAACGCAGACGGTGGTGTGTGTATGGAATGAGCTGCTAGGGAATGTGGTGGAGGCGGGTACTATTACAACATTTAAAAAGCATCTGGAAGGGTACATGTATAGGAAGGTT
Organism: Chiloscyllium plagiosum; assembly: GCF_004010195.1. NCBI lineage: Eukaryota > Metazoa > Chordata > Chondrichthyes > Orectolobiformes > Hemiscylliidae > Chiloscyllium > Chiloscyllium plagiosum. The sequence goes on from NC_057740.1 coordinate 33,244,549, forward strand.
TTAGAGGGATATGGGCCAAATGCTGACAAATGGGACTAAATTAATTTAGGATATCTGGTCGGCATGGATGAGTTGGACCAAAGAGTCTGTTTCTGTGTTGAACGTCTCTATAATGTGAGCCAGTGGGTGCAAAGACAATGGGTAAGTGGAACTAGGTGCAATTCATGGCATGAGCAGTAACTTTCCAGATTTTGAGAAGATTTGTAGCTCAGATTGAGGTTCTGGATGCAGGTTTGCTCGCTGAGCTGGAAGGTTTTTCAGACGTTTTGTCACCATACCTAGGTAACATTTACAGTGAGCCTCTGGCTGAAGCACTGCTGATGATTCCTGCTTTCTATTTATATGTTTGGGTTTCTTTGGGTTGGTGATGTCATTTCCTGTGGTGATATCATTTCCTGTTCTTTTTCTCAGGGGGTGCTTTACGGGGTCCAAGTCAATGTGTTTGTTGATACAGTTCCAGTTGGAATGCCATGCTTCTAGGAATTCTCGTGTGGTCTCTGTTTGGCTTGTCTGAGGATGGATGTGTTGTCCCAGTCGAAGTGGTGTCCTTCCTCATCTGTATGTAAGGATACTAGTGAGAAAGGGTCAGTCATTTTGTGGCTAGTTGATGTTCATGTATCTGGTGGCTAGTTTTCTGCCTGCTTGTCCAACGTAGTGTTTGTTACATTCCTTGCAAGGTATTTTGTAAATGACATTAGTTTAGCTTGTTGTCTGTGTAGGGTCTTTCAAGTTCATTAGCTGCTGTTTTAGTGTGTTGGTGGGTTTGTGGGCTACCATGATGCCAAGGAGTCTGAGTAGTCTGGCAGTCATTTTCAAAATGTTCTAAGTTAGCACAAGTTAATGGACAAAATGCATGGTTTTAAAGCTGAATGGTTAGGTCCACTTATTGCTCAAGAAAGGTATTACATAGAACTCTACAGCACCGTTACAGTCCATTCAGTCCCTGTTACTGTTTGTGCTGCACAAAAGCCTCCCCTTTTCACTTCACCCGATCAAATATATCAAGACACTTTTAACAGAGATGAGAGGATGCTGTATCCAATATTAAAATCAGATTGGATTGTGTCTTTCATTTATGGGGACAATGTTATTGATGGATTGTCAACCAGTCCCATTCATTATGCTCCTCTCATATTGACTACATTTTTTGAAATTATTCTTCTTTTAAATTTTGGATAAGCACATGGATGATGAGGGATAGTGTAGGGGGATAAGCTTAAATGAGTTCACAGATTGGTGCAATATTGAGGGCCGAAGGGCTTGTTCTGCGCTGTATTGTTTTATGTTCTAAATCTTGGGTTAACTATGAATTATAAGTCAGTTAGTCAAGAACGGACCTTTTTAGCCTTCAGAGCACATTGCATCAATGCGCTTACACTTCTGACTTCCCGTAGAATCCTCTTGCTGTTGACATCAGCTCTCCATGAAAGATTCCTCAGAATGCTAGCCACAACCTAGAACAATAGAAGAATATTAACAACTGAACCAAGAGAGCAAACCAGTCCTTAACTCCACCTGGAAGTTGCTGGTTAGAAAAAGTGGCACACAATGGTAAATTGACATTCATGTTTACTTCAGTCGCAACCTGATTTCCAGCTCAAGGATGAATACCAGTCTCATTCTCCTAGTCTTTTCCCACCAAGGCAACCAATGCACTACACCAAGGCTCCTTGGGAAGCACATTCCAAACTCACAATCTCTACCAATTAGAAGGACATGAAGTGTAGATGGATGGGAGTACCACCTGCACGTTCACCTCCAAGCCACACACCATCGTGACCTCACTGTAGCTGGGTCAAAATCCTGGCACTCCCTTCCTCATAGCAATAGTGAGTGTCCCTACACCAAAAGGACTGCAGAGCTTCAAGAAGGAAGCTCACCACCACCTTCTGCAGGGGCAACTAGGGTTGCCAGTGATGCCCACATCTGATGAATGAACGAAGAAAGACAATTATTTCCAGTTTGACAACTACATTATTAGACATATGCACATTATTACTTTATTTCCACATCTTTACATGCGCAGACATTTATTAATGTGATGCGTTTCAAAAACTGAATTTGAATGTAAATAACGGTGACACAATGAATATCTCCCATGCATACAAGATTAACTTTTGCCATTACTGAAATGATTCAGTGGTTGGAATCCACCGAGTGAGCATTTGAGTCTTGATGGCAACAGGAAAGAAATGAGCGACCACTGAATTTTGTGTCACCAACCAGTGTTGACGGTTCCCTGACTCTGATCTGCCCCTGGGCCATTTTCCCAGACACTGGAGGAGGTTAGAGAGCATAGACAGGCAGCTAACGCATTGGTGGTTGTATGTCAGAGGCTGACTGGAATATTCCAGGTCCCTACAGATATTGTGGAAGAGTTAAAGTTGTTGAGCCTTCTACTATTTTTGTTTTCAGGCAGCAACGCATCTGTTCTAGGCATGTATTTTATTTCTCTGTTTCTTTTCTTGCCCCATCACCATTCTTTGGGCCCTGTAAGATCAACTTTTCAGTTATTCAACCTTTCCTGTCTTACACCCTATCAGGAACATTTGTCCCCTTGTCTCACCCATCTCTTGCTCAGAACCACTTACATTTTTAACTTTTCCAGTCTGATTAAAGGCTGTTGTCTGAAGTGCCAATTCTTTCTTTCTCCACGCATGCCACACAACTTGCTAAACATTTCCTGCATTTTCTGATTTTATTTCAGGTTACCAGAAACCCACTATTCTGCTTTGCAAATTGAAGTAAAGGATTTCTTTTACTTTAAAGTTGGCACCTCTGATTGGGGAAACCAAAGATTACTATTTATTTCTCAAATTGAAAATTGTTTAATATATTAACAAGGTAATTAGGTAATTAGGTAGACAGGGTAGTTAAGAAAGCATTCGGAATGCTTGCCTCCATTGCTCAGACTATTAAATATAGAAGTTGGGCGCCATGTTAAGGACATTGGTGAGGTCTCTTTTGGAATACTGTTAATAGTTTTGGTTGCCCTGCTACAGGAAGGATATTATTAAATTGGAGAGCATTCAGAAAAGATTTCCCAGGATGTTGTCAGGACTGGAGGGCTTATATGAATAGGAAGGGTTTGGAGGGATATGGGCCGGGTGCTGGCAGGTGGGACTAAATTGGGTTGGGATATCTGGTCGGCATGGACAGGTTGGACCGAAGGGTCTGTTTCCATGCTGTAAATCTCTATGACTCTATGACAGACTGGATTGACTGGGACCTTTTCTCACTGGAGAGTAGGAGATCGAGTGGTGACCTTGTTGAGGTGTATAAAAATCATGAGGTCATAGATAACGTGAATAGCAAAGGTCTTTTCTCTCGGATGGGTGTATTCAAAACTAAGGGGCATTTTCTAAGGCAAGAGAAGAAAAATTTAAAAGGGACCTGAGGGGCAACCTTTTCACAAAGAGAGTTGTTCGTATGTGGAATGAACTGCCAGAGGAAGTGGTAGATGCAAGTACAGTTACAACTTTTAAAAGACGTTTGAACAGGAATATGAATAGGAAAGTTTTAGAGGGATATGGGCCAAACATAAGCAAGTGGGACTAGTTTAGTTTGGGAAACTTGGTCAGCATGGACAATTTGGACTGAAGAGTCTGTTTATGTGCTGTATGACTCTATGACTCTACTGCATTGAGTTATTTTGGAATGATGATATTCCGTCAAACTTTTACAAAGCAATTTGAGCTTGCCTTCAACATGATATTTTACCTAATGCAGCAATGCTCATGTTATCTCTCATTACAGAAGAAACTGGATGTGGATATTGTGATATTGAAGAATCCAACAGACGTCAATACAACTGTCATACATTAACATTACATTCTTAAGGCACATAAGTGTCTTGACTAACCTTAAACTGTTAGATTACACAGAGAGCATGCTTCTAGTAGAATACTATGCTTCAAATGATCCAAGGTAAGATGTAATATGAGAAATTTATGCACACAGATCATATGCTATGTTACAGTGACATGTTTCATAAAGGTATACTGACACACTGACCATGAGACAAAATACGACATCCCACATTTTCCAAGAATTAAGATTTATGCAATGCAGATGAATATGCCTTACATAAACACAGAGATGTCAATTTGATTATTATACAAACAGGTAAACAGAGTGTAGAACATTAACATTTCAAACTTAAATGTAGTACTTTGAAGGTTTGACAACTTGCACCAATCTGCCGAATTTGCATCTGCAGAACTGTGTGTTATACTCTGTTTCATTGTTTGACAACTTGTTTGGCTTGCTGCTGATTGTTGTACACAATCATAATCATCAAAATGTTCTTCAATTAGTTTCCCAAGTATCTGCCAGCAAGATTACTGGAGTCTCTTATAGATGATCACTACTGCTGCCATAGTGTGAGTTTGACTCAAAAAGACTGCTTTACCCAATGCAGCAACACTTTTGGCACGCTCCAGAATATATGAATTTGGACATTGATATCATGGTATTGAAGAATCCAACCATTATTTACAGTTAATACAGCTAAGCATTATATAAAATCATTACATTCTCCAGCCATATAAGTCTCTGGCTAAACATTAAGCCAATAGATTGCACAGAACAATGTACTTCCATTAGAATGCTAGGCTTCATGTGATTCAAGGTAAGATGATGTATGAAATCTTTATACGTTTTGGTCACATGCTATGATACAGTGATGATATCATAAGCATGTCTCATAAAGGTATACTGACACACAGAATGTGAAATGTAGCACAACACAAAATATCTGAACGAAATGCTTTATAATTCACCAACCTGATGGATGTCTTCACTTTCAGACTCTAACTGGGCCACAATACTTTGCATGCAGCCTTTTCTGGAGCACAGGGTAGCCTGTAAGAAGAAAACAAGTGCAGAAAGCTGAACAACTAAGCACATTTCAATTACTGAACAATTTAATTCTCTCCCCTCTAGATATTTCTGATCAACACAAGGTTTCACACCTGTGATCAGTTGGCTTATGGGGTATGGTGGTTCTGAAGAGAAGCTGAAAAAAATGATTCACCACAGAAACATCTTAATTTGGCCTACTTATAATTGGATTGGCTTTGTCATAAGAATTAGGTGGGCTGACTTAGCTGAGCTGAGCCAAGATTCAGGGCATTATGACTGGAGTCCATACCCTGATCTTGGAAGTGAGAGAGGATATGCAGCCAGGATTTCCATTCTGATGATATCAATTGTTGAAAACTTCAACAGCTGTGATATTGCCTAAGGCTTAATAACCTCTCAAAACATACTACATGTATTCACATGAGGAATGACCATTCTGAAGTTCTGGGTGGTGCCAAAATCCAAGGAACAATATCTTAACAAGTATCAGCTTCACAAGATAAGTTGAGAGGAAGGGACAAGGGATTCATGGATAAATAGAGCAGTCACTCCTGTCAGGGACATCCATTGCCCTTGACCAGTTTGTTGCTAGTGACCTATCAGTACCTTTCAGAGAAGGGTGTCCTTCGACTAGAAGATTGGGTTTCTTAATGGATGAGTCACAGATTAAGTTATCAATTATTTACAGTGCACAGACATCAATTAATAAACTTAAAAGATTGATTAACATATGTTGACAAATTGTAAGTGAATTTCATCTACTTTTCATCAACTAACAACCAAATAAATCTAAAAATAAATTGTATCAATGAAATTGACTTTATGTCTGTTCACAGCAGCTTCTCATTAACACTTCCTTTTATATTAATCATGTCTTAGTGTGAACATTGTAATTAGGTAAAAATTAACTGAGAGACTGAGTATATTGGGAACTCCCACTGGACAACACTAAGTAAATGATAACTTTCCCTCTACACTTTCCCCCATCACATATTAATTTCTGAAATTCAATAGTTATATATAAATTATGTTATTGTATTGATTTTCAGTAACTGTGAACTTTCTAAATTCACAGATGGAATATTACAAATACTTATATATAGCTTAACAGGAGAGGTTAGGCAATATGCACCAAATTTGTATCTTTTACAAAGTGGAAGCAATTTGTCACCAGTGTAACTATCAATCATACATTAATGATTTGTTCTTGTCAGGGGTTAAGGCTGTTAACATGAAGGATGATAGTATTATATTTCAAGAGGATATAGACAGGTTGCTGGAATGGTGAACACATGGCAGGTGAGGTGAGGTTCCTCATTGTTATTGTATCTTAGCCCAACCCCTTTAGCTGCTTCGTCAATGACCTTCCTTCTGTCATCAAATCTGAAGTGGAAATGTTCACTGATGATTGCACAATGTTCAATAGCATTCATGTCTGCTCAGATACTGAACAGTCATGTGTTTTTGAACCAAGACTGAGGTTTGGGTTGATAAGAGACAATTAACGTTTGCAAAACACAAGCACCAGACAACACAGAATCTAATCATTGTCCCTTAACATTCAATAACATTAACATCACTGAATCCCCCACAATGTTACCATTGACCATAAACTGAACTGGACTGGCAATTTAAATACTGTCATTCAAGAGCAGGTAAAAGGCTAGGAATTCTGAAGTGACCAACTCAGTCAAAAGCCTATCCATCATCTATAAGGCACAAGTCAAGAGTGTGATGGAATACTCCCCACTTGCCTGGATAACTGCAGCTCCAACACACTAAAGACGTTTGACACCATCTGGTACAAAGTGGCCCAAATGATTGGCACCACATCCACCATTTCTAACATTCACTCCCTTTGGCACTGATGCACAGAAGCAGCAATGTGTAACATTTACAAGATGCAATGAAGTAACTCACCAAGATTCTTCCACTAGCACCTTCCAAACCCACAAGGTCCACCATCTAGAAGGACAATGGTAGCATGGGAATACCACCACCACAGGTCCCCTCCAAGTTACACACCATCCTTGGAATTATGTCACTGTTCCTTTACTGTCACAGGGCCATAATCGTGGAACTCCCTTCCTAACACAGAATTGTGGGTGTCCTTTACCCCAATAACTGCAACAGGTCAAGAAGGTTGATCACTAACATCTTCTGTAGGGAAAGTCCAGAACTAGGGGTCCCAGTCTAAGAATAAGGGGTAAGCCAATAGGCCTGAGATGAGGAAGAATTTCTTCACTCAGAAAGTTGTGAACTTGTGAAATTCCTTCTCACGGAACGCTGTTGGACCAGTCATTAGATATATTCAAGGGGGAGCTGGAAATGGCCCTTGTGGCTAAAGGAATCGAGTATGGAGAGAAAGCAGGAATGGGATACCAAAATTGCATGATCAATCAGGATCATATGGAATGGTAGTGCAGGCTCGAAGGACCGAATGGCCTACTCCTGCACCGATTTTCTATAAATTTTTGAATTCAGGATGGGCAATAAATACTGGACTAGCTAATGATGCCCACATCCCAGGAAAAGAAAAATTGTTTTAAAAATAGGAACAAGGTGATTCCATTTAGTAAGAAGTACAGACAAAGATGATGCAAGCTGAATAGTGCAATGTTAAAATGAATACAAAACACTTCTTGGGGATTTAAGCTGAATCAATAAAGGACCAGCAGGAACATGAAAGAGATCTTTTTTTTAAATATCCAAGCAGCTGGGATTTGGCATGCCTGATAGTATGTTGGCTACACTATCAATTGGGTCCTTGAAAATGAAACTAGACAAAGACTAGAAAGAGAAAAAAGGTGCATGGACAGGGAGAAAGAACATAAATTTGTGGTTTGCTCTTTGCAAGAGTGATACAAATTGGATGACCAACATGGTCTCTTTCTGTGCTGTACACCTCTACCATGCCATCTAAGTTGTTGAAAGTTGTCCCCGACTATGTAGTCACAATACATGCCTCCAATATTGAACTTCTACATAAACATTGTGACACAGAACCAGAAGGATTATGAGGATAATATCTACAGCCATAAACACAGGGTTGGATGAACCCAACATACTAACTTTTCAACATGCAAAAACAAATTGCTGGAGAAACTCAGCAAGTCTGGCAGAATCTGTGGAGAGAGAAACAGAGTTAATATTTTGAGTCCTGGAATCCTTCTTCAGGCTACATGTTAACTGTCCACCCATGATCCTTAGTAAGTGTTCTTTTGCCAAGAACAAAGGCTATCCTATGGATCATTTTGTTTTTCTCTTGACCAGTTTTTTGTGAAACATGAGTGAAGTATGGTTACTCACTTTGTTGACGACGTCTCCGAAGGTGAGGTTAGTTAACGCCATGCCTGCGTAACGGCGCAGGGCTGAATTCAGGGGATCATTGGTCGGGCCATACATGTCACAATCAACCTGAAGCAGCTCAGCAACTGCCTGCAAACCTCCTGCATTGAAAGTGGGAAGAGAATAAATGCTGTGAGCCCCTCCAAATATCTTAAAAATCAAAATAGAAAATGCTTCAAATGCCAAGCAGGTCACGCAACATAGAATCCCTACAACGCGGAAACAAGCCATTCAGCTCATTATGTCAGCACCAACCCTCCGAACAGCATCCCACCCAATCCCAGCCCCTTTACCCTATCCCCGTAACTCTACATTTCCCATGGCTAATCGACCTAGCTTGCACATCCTGAGACACTACCCATCCAATCCACTTAGGCTGCACATCTTTGGGCTGTGTGAGGAAACCAGAGCACCTGGTGGAAACCCATGCAGACAGGGAGGACATACAAATTCCATACAGACCTGAAGCTGGAATCAAACCTGGGTTTCTAGCATTGTTAGGCAGCAGAGCTAACCACTGAGCCACCATAACATACATGGAGAGGGTATGAGAAGTTGAGTGAATTTTTCGGGTCAATCACTTCTCATCAGAACCGAGAAAAGGTGAGAGGGCTGAACATGATGGGTGGGGGTTCAGGGGCACACACTGGCCATTCAGAATACGGTTCCTCAGCCAAAAGTGCGACTGGTGCATTTCCCAAGTTCTTAGTGGGACTTACACACCTGCCTGGGAGAAGGTCCCGTTTTTGGGAAATGCTGGTCAATCGAAGTAGTCAAGAACTCCGACAATCCAGTCAACACCAGCGCTCGGTAGTAGATGCTCCCAGAGATTCCAGGTAGGTCCAGGAAGAAGACCCCATGGATTCCAAATTCCATGAGTTCTGGAACTTCTGGCAGTAGGGGGCATCTTTCAGCACCTCAGCGAACAGAGCAAGTGTGATGGGGTTCTGGGTTTCATGCATGTGCGGGCCAGAGGGAAGAAGGGTGTGATGGTCTCATGAAATGCCCCTTTTGGGCAAAGGGCACACTCCAATAATGGTAATGCCCCCTGCCTTCCTGCTGTTTCAAATACTGTATCTTGAAAAAGGAAAATGGATTGCCAATTCCTACCCGGCTACATTTTGTATGGGCAACATGACATTTGGATCAACTGACCCTTAATCATTTACTTACCACCTTGGCAACTGTCCAGCCTCTATTTGGGGATGAGATTGCGGTAACTGGTTATAAGCCATTCCACCCAAAACAAACCTGGCAGGGGGCACATATTACCAAGTGTAGAGGTGTAACAAGTGATGTCTCGCAGAGTTAGTTATATTCCAGCAGATGAAATTATTCCATGCCCTGCTGGAATTATAACTTTTCAAAGTAGGAATGATTCTATTCTACAGCCTGAGACATCAGTGGCAATGAATACAATCAAATGAATTGGAATTGAAATTTGCATTCAAGTCTCCAAATGTTAACTAAGGATTCAAATTTCTTCATCAATTCTTCTTGACATAACAAATTTGTTTGTAATGGAGTCATAGAGATGTACAGCATGGAAACAGACCCTTCGGTCCAACCTGACCACGTCGACCAGATATCCCAACCCAATCTAATCCCATCTGCCAGCACCCGGCCCATATCCCTCCAAACCCTTCCTATTCATATACCCATCCAAATGCCTCTTAAATGTTGCAATTGTACCAGCCTCCACCTCTTCCTCTGACAGCTCATTTTATCTGTGAACTTCGCCCAACAGTTCCTCCAAGATCAGTTGCGAATTTCACTGTTTGTTAATTTTCCCAGATGAATTAAAATTTGACATTGAAATCTAGAAGACTCCCAATTACACTCCAGAAGCAATTATTTCAAAGGATTCACATCCAAAATCCATTAAAAAGCAGCAGAATAATCCTGATTGATGATTCACTGCTGAAACACTCTTTAATTAGATGTGCAGAACCAGTAAGTTTCTGATTCCAAGATATACTTACACTTACAGGCCTTTATGTTTTACGAACATTGACGGTACTTCTCAAGAATAAAATCAGTAATGTTGGTTTTCCTCTTATGATAAAACATTTTGTCTCCAGGGATGTGTGGTGGAAGCTGATTGAATAAATAAATCTTTATAGAGAGCTATATGGGTACTTGAGGATGAGGAACATAAGAAACTAAGAACAAGAAGTGGAAATGTAAAACTAAGCATGACTGGTCTTTCTCAGAGCCAGCAGTAGTATAACAGTCCAATGGCCTCATTCTGTAAGCCATGACCCGACAAAGTACCAGATTTAGTCGCTGAATTGAAAAGACACTTTTGCTGGCTGGCAAATTTGAGTGATTATTTGTGTTTCAAATCAAACCTATAACTATGTTGATTCTGTTTTTTTGTTATTAAATATATGATTTCTCTCATGATAAAGCTGTTGAAGATTTATATTTATGTCCTAAACTGTCCCTCTGAAGTTGAACAGAAAAGTATATAACATGTGAGCTTCCATTTCAGTTGAGTAAATCCAATGTCAATCATATTGTTATAGCAAAGCCTGTTTAGCTATTTGTTCTCCACTTCCTATGTAATCCTTCTACTGCTCCACTACAACCACCACATGGCTTGTGATCACCATACTAGTCGAATCCAAAATTCTCATCCTGTTCCTTCTACCTCACTGCATTTCTTATGACCTTCTCAAAACCTACATTGCTTACATTGTCTTCTCAATTTCTTTCTGAGTGTCCATCACTCCTCACAACACCTTACATGAAGCACTCTGCCATTTTCTGCTATATTAAGGCATAATGTAACTACAATTTGTAATTGCCACTAATAACATGGTTCTGGTTTGTAGAACTCTGGTCTATTGACAAGACTCTAGCCCAGTATATTGTGCTGTTCTGTGGACTTCTTAATAGGGATACGGATGACTGAGCCTCCAATTTGCATAGCTGTAAATTCAGGTCTTTTACATCTCATCTTCCCTTCTTAAGTGTTTGTTCTTTGAAATACTCCAGAAAATCCAATCTCTAATTCGTTACAACTAGCTAAAACTGAGAATTAATGGGAACGTAAAAAGAAAGCCCAAATAACATTTATGAACAATGGTTACAACTTGCCAAGTTCATTCATGGCACGTCGGTATTCTTCATCGAAGGACAGCTTCATTATCGCACACATTGCTTGGCAAATCTGGGGCTCAATAGGCAGTGGCACTGCAAGGGGAAAGAAGAGCAGAGGCAATTAGGTTCAACATTTAACAATGGCCAGTTACAGCTTCTGTCCCTAACTATCTCTTTTATCTCCTTTTTTTTAAACTTATTCATCCTTCGAGTGGCAATAATTAATTAGGAGAAAGTGAGGACTGCAGATGCTGGAGACCAGAGTCAAAAAGTGTGGAGCTGGAAAAGGACAGCCACTCAGGCAGGATCTGAGCAGCAGGAGAGTCAATGTTTCAAGCATAACCTCTTCATCCTGTTGAAGAGCTTATGCTCGAAACGTCAACTCTCCTGCTCCTCGGATGCTGTCTGACTGGCTGTGCTTTTCAAGCAGCACACTTTTTGACAATAGTTAATCCTTAGCTCAGCCAAGTGATTATTGAGATGGGCTAGATTGTAACAGACTGTGGACCTTCAGCAAGCAGCATAGATAACATTGACAGGAAGCTGGAGGAGGGAAAAAGGCAGACAACTTTATGCTGGTAGGGCTAAAGGAAGTAGGCTTGGAGGAGACTTATGTCAAGCTTAAGCACTGGCATTGATCAGAATTAGGTACACTATCATGACCAAACAGGTTGAGTGTCAACTCCAAATCCTTCCAATATGCCATTGGTGGATGGTCAATGCTGGACAGTCTCCAAGTCACTCAGAACCCCAGGTGTGATAGCTGTAGCACAAAAGCCTTTCTGCATTAAACAACTCCATGCCTGAGTTCTTGCTACAGGCCATACTCCGTAACAAACATAATTTTTGCTTCCAGGAAACAAAAGAAGACAGATAAGATCATCTGCTTCTGTGCTTTGAATTCCATAAAAGCTGGAATCTTCTTATTGGTATAACTTAATACAACTCTGAAAAATTCCTTCCACCCCTAGGTCAGTGTGGTGCAAGCTTACACCTTTACAATGTATAACTTACATCCAGCATAATTCGCCTCACTTCAAGCATGAGGCCAATCAGTAAGTGAGAGTTTGTTTTGATTTATTATTGTCATGTGTATCGAGATACAGTGAAAAGTATTGATTTGTGTGCTATCGAGACAGATCATACCTTACATAAGTACGTAGGGTAATAGAACAGAATGCAGAATAAAGCTATAGAGGAGCTGCAGAGAAAGATCAACTCTAATATATGAGCAGTCTGATCATAAGTCTGAAAACAGTGGGGAAGAAGCTGTTCCTGAATCTGTTTGTGCATGTATACAAGCTTTTATGTGTCCTGGAAGCGGGTGGAAGAGATTATAATTGGGTGGGAGGGGTCTTTGATTATGTTCCTGCTTCTCTGGGAAGTATTGCTGTGGAGGAACTAAAATTCTCCTGAGACCAACCAAAAAGAAACACAAATAAAATTTCCAGCTGAAATCAATGAATAACACACAGGGTCTAAACTAGCCCAGGGGCCAAAAGGTCAATTGTAATATCCATGAAGTGTCACTTACGGTTGTTAGATTCAACTCCATTGTTTTGTCTGTTTGTGTCCAACCATTCCCAGCAAGTTTCGCAGTACAAGCGCACTTGTTCCAGCACATGCAGGACACGCATTTCTCTCTTGGCCTGCCCTTCATCGGGCTGGGAGTATATGATGTTGTGCAGTGCCGCGCTGGCACGGGCTCGGGCCTCCTTGCTGTTGCTGGAGTTCCTGCTCGGTCCTGAGTCCCTCTCACTGTCGTGCAGGAGCTGAATGAGCAGCGGCAGGCAACCAGACTTGCGCATGGCAACACAGCTGTCCTGGGAGCTGGACATGGCGAGCAACGTCCTTGACATATCCTCCTTGTCACGGGTTGCTAGCATGGACAGCAGCCAGAACACCATCTCCACCTGCAGATATAGAAATTCAGGAAGGCTTTTCTCTCTCTTTTTTTTTCAAATATTATTCTGTTTTTATCCCATCCCAATTTTACAGTACTTTGCACCAATTCTTAAAATAATTCTATCCATCTGATTTTTCCCACTATATTGAAGGGTGTCCTTCAAACTTGAGGGCGTTAAAATTTGCCCAAAGAGAAAGGGAAAATGTTGGAAACACTCAGCAGGTCAGGCAGCATCTGCAGAGAGAGCATGAGCTAACATTTCAGGTTGATGATCCTCCATCTGCCTTCTCAATGCACACGGGGAGACAAGACGATAGGTGCATTATTGGATCTCTGTATCTAGAGAGCTGAAGGGGTCAGTTAGCTCAGTTGGCTAGATGACTGGCCTGAGGCTCCAGCTGATACCAAGAGCGTGGGTTCGATTCCTACAGTAGCATAAGGTTACTGTTATTGTCCCACCTTCACAAACTTCTCCCTCAGCTGAGGTATGGTGGTGTTCAGGTTAAATTCACTACCGGTCCTCTCTTTAATGAGGAAAGCAGCTCTCTGGAACCATGGCAACTTTATACACTATAATAGCCATAGCCCCAGATGACTATGGGGCTTCACTCCCAATAGAGACAGAGCAAGACAACTGCTGGTGGGGTTAACCTAAGGGTCACCACACCTGAAGCAAGGGGTGAAGTTGAGAAGGAGGATCCTTCATGGTAACGTCTTGTTCTTAGGGGTCAGTTAACTCAATTGGCTGGTGAGTGATGCCAACAAGGTGGGTTCAATTCTCACATCAGTTTTATACAGGGCAGTTCTGAGGAAGGGTCACTCACAGCCCTTTTGAGTATCGGAGTTGGGAAGTCATGTTGAGATTGTACAGGACTTGTGGGCGGCACGGTGGCACAGTGGTTAGCACTGCTGCCTCACAGCGCCAGAGACCCGGGTTCAATTCCCGCCTCAGGCGACTGACTGTGTGGAGTTTGCACGTTCTCCCCGTGTATGCGTGGGTTTCCTCCGGGTGCTCCGGTTTCCTCCCACAGTCACAAAGATGTGCAGGTCAGGTGAATTGGCCATGCTAAATTGCCCGTAGTGTTAGGTAAGGGGTAAATGTAGGGGTATGGGTGGGTTTCGCTTCGGCGGGTCGGTGTGGACTTGTTGGGCCGAAGGGCCTGTTTCCACACTGTAATCTAATCTAATCTAGGACATTAGTGAGGCCATTTCTGGAGTACTGTGTCCAGTTCTGGTCGCCCAGTTATAGAAGGATATTATTAAGCAGAAGAGTGTTCAGAACAGATTTACCAGGATGTTGCCAGGTATGGAAAGTTTGAGTTATAAAGAAAGGCTGGATATGCTGGAACTTTTTTCACTGGAGCGTAGGAGGTTGAGAGGCGACCTTATAAAATAATGAGGAACTTCCTGAGGAAGTGATGGATGCGGGTTCAATTATTATGTTTAAAAGACATTTGGATAAATACATGAATAGGAACGGTTTGGAGTGACATGGGCCAAGAGCAGGCTGGTGGGTCTAGTTTACTTTGGGATTATGTTTGGCATGAACTGCGAGGAGGGAAAGCTCTATTTCTGTACTCTATAACTCTATGACCCAAAATGTTAATTCTGTTTTCTCTCCACAGATGCTGCCAGATCTGCTGAGCTTTTGCAGCAATTGCTGTTTTTGTTATATAGGACTACTTTGAATGTGGATGGTAGTCTATATCTTCATACCTTATGTCAAAATTTTTTAAATCTTATTTCAAACTTTTCTTAAATTATTACACTTACCTTACTGCCCAAGTTGTTCAGTCCTTGAGGTAAATTATTCATTGTGCTCTCTGTGCCTTGATCATTTGATTTTCCACAACACTGCATACAAAGCAAATGGTTGTGTTGTTAGAAGGAAATGTGACAGAGACATTGTTTATTTAGGTTCATAACATGGAGCAGAGTTAATTCTACTCATTTACTTTTTGGTGAATGTCATGACCACTGAAGGGCAGATGACCAAGTCCCACCTTTCTGGAAACATTTGACTTTTTGCTATTTAGGGTGTGATCCCTCACCTTTCCAGAAGGCAGAAAGAAAGGAAAATATTAGGAAAATTGGCCCTGAACAGGGCATTGCCCCCTTCCTGCCCCCTCATCAATTAAGTGCTGGGCGAGAAGACTCAAATTGCAGCAACATGGGGCATTTGGAAACATGATGGGAGATAAAATGGTGGCCTCGGTGCTTCTTTCGAATGTCTCTCTCCCTGCGACCTTCATCCCATGAGAAGACTGGATTGCCTGAAGGACATTAATGACCAGAAATTGTTGCCTCAGATTGACCAGCAGGATCTGGAGACCCATGTCACCAGAGTTGAGGACTGCGATAGTCAGACTCCCCCCCTCATTTGCCTGTCAATGAGCTGGTATAGATGGGCCATCAGATGAGTGTTATCTTAAGAGTGAGGGTGAAGTGTTAGCTGTCAAGTAACACACTTGCCCCACACTTAGCAAGAATATGGGAGAATCTCAGTATTAGTTTCCTTAAATTGACAAGACTCCTGTTGAACCCTGAAGTGTTATATACTCTGTAAGTTTGAAGAGATCAGCAGTATTGTTTAGTTAAGGCACAATTTACCAGGGATTACACTAAACTGTCAATCATATTATCTTGCTTGTCCAATAGGCAATAAATCTCATCTCACCACTAATTATGGAATAGCAGCCGTGGCTTCCTTGGTTGCACTCTTTATTCAAAGTCACAAGTGTCTGAGACCCATTCCAGGACTGAGCACAAAAGCAAGGCTGACATTTGTGACAATACTATAACTTTATTTAACATGCATTTCGTCCTAGTTTTTTTTGAAGAGAAGTTTTGAGCCATAGATACTGAGCTGTCTCCTCCAAGTTAATAAAGTAAACAGCTTGTGATGCCTTGGTTTTTTTTAATGGTTGGAACAATAGAAACAGCATGAATGGATGGAGTCAGACTCCCATAGAACCAGGGCTTTAGGTTAGCTTTCATGTTTGTTGGGATTTTGAAGTGGGGTGTGGAAGCTGCCATCTCTCTCTCTCTCTCTCTACAAGAGTTTTCTCCTGCTGTTCTTTTCTCCTGTACTGGAGAAACCTCGTAAGTGAGACAATCTGTGTTTATGGGATGTTACTATCTTGGAAATGTTGCTGTTCAGAAGTTAAATAATCTATTATTCTGTTAAGTTTTCCATTAGGGTTAAAGTTATACCAATTCCATTTTCTTTTGTTTGTATTTTAACTGAAGGGTAAGAATAAAGTGTGTTTTGCTTCAGTCAGAGTAACGTAACCAATTAAATTACATCTGGAACACAGTACCTTACACTTGCCTTTAAATAAGAAATGGTTAAGCTCTAGGCTATCTTCTTGATCTATCTGAAGAGGGTTTGGTTTTTTCCATAACACATTCCAATGCAGTCCTGAGGGAGTGTGCACTACTTATTTAATGGCTTGGCTATAGAGGCCAGGTTAAAGAGCATATTTAAGATGCAGCAGAGAAGTTACCGATTATTAAGGGAATCAAGGTTTGTGCGGAGAAGGCAGGAGGATGGAACTGAGAAACAGAGAAGCTTGATGCGCTGAACAGCCTAATTCTGCTCCTATATGTTATGATCTTATGGCCTAATTTCTCATCCAAAACATTGTGCCTCTCTGTCCCATCTGCCTGTTCAAGTGTGTGTAAAAGATACTTTGACACAATCTTGAAGAAGAATAGTGGTATTATTCTTGACATCCTCTTCAATAGTTACTGCTCAATCAATATTACAACAACAAATTTTCTGGTAATTATTCATAGTCCATTTGCAGGATCTTGCTCTCTGCATATAGTCTCTCATGTTTCCCACATTACAATAGCAACGTCTAAGTCATTATGTGATGGTGCCAGTGACGGACTGGGTGGAGAAAGTCAGCAGTCACACAATACCAGGTTATAGTTCGACAGGTTTATTTAAAATCACAAGTTTTCGGAGCATTACTTCTTCATCATGTGATGAAAGCTTGTGATTTCAAATAAATCTGTTGGACTATAACCTGGTGTCATGTAACTTCTGACTCAAGTGGCATGGTGCCCAATAGTGGAACAAAGGAAATGGGAGACACATAAGAGGTCAAGATTGAAAGAACATAGAATTGTCGAAGGGAATATTCACTTGTTGCTAATATTATATTGAAAGACCATGGTAGTGTAAGCTTATAAAATTTATGAATTCTGAAGTTTTGCCTATTGGATCCATTCAGATGTTAGTTGAAGCTTTAGTTTACCGATCTCAGCAGGGCACTTTAGAGAGGAGTGTCAATAGAGCCATAGTTTTTCTCTGCAAGATAGGTAAAAATATTAGCCTACAAGTTGTTTCAGGCCTCTTACCCTTCAATGTGCAACGTGTTGTAAAAGCACGGTGCAGGAGCTGGGGAGCAAGTCTGTTCCTATGTCAGTGAAAGAAACATGCAGACTGTTTGACTTGAGCTTTTCTATACATTCTGCAGCACTGGGGAGTTGTATGAGCTAATGTTATCTGAGACACTGAGGCAACAACCTCTGCTAGAAACCCACACTTTGTCTTGAATTGCTTTACGTAATAGGACTCCCATGGATCTATTTTGAAAATAAATTCTCAAGTTAGATATGTTCTTCCATAGATCAATTTAATAATGGGAAAATTGCTACATAGGCTCAAGGGTGTCCCCCTCTGACAGATTAAATCTACAGTCCATTCCTTGGATATTTGAACTACAAAGACTTAAGGACACACAGCCAGAGCAGCAAAATCAGTCACAGAGATCCCCCTAACCTTGAAAAGGGTCAAGATAAACTCAGGAACAGACAATTTAGGCAATAAATTCAATGTACACATTCAGATGAAGAGCAAAAGGACATCATGATTCACTTGATGACCATTCTTTCCACATAAGATTAATTGTTAATGTAATACATTGAAAGACAAAAGATAATAAAAAAAATTTTAGGACAGAAGAAAATGTTACTTAAATTCTGATCATTTATATGTGCATGATTTAGATAAATTAAATGCTATTAAATTTGCTCCTATGGTGATATTTCATGTGTAAGAACTGACTGCAATTTCAATATAACAATACCTAATTCATAATGTAGGAACATACAGGATTAAAAACATACAACTGTAGAATCCTTACAGCACAACAGGAGGTCATTCTGCCCATAGTGTCTATGGCAATACTCTGCAATGGCAACTCAGCTACTCCCACTCACTGGCCTTTTCCACATAATCCTGCACATTATATTCCCAGCAGTTAATTCTCCAATTCTCTTTTGAAGACTTTGATTGAATCAATCTTCACTGCACTCTCCTGCAGTACATTGCAGATCCTAATCTTTCATGGTGTGAAAATTATTTCTTCCTTCTGTTGCAGTTGTTTCTTTTGCCAGTCGCCTTAAATTGGTGTACCTTTGTTCTCAATTGGTCCACAACTGCTAATAGCTTCTCCCTATCTACTCTGCCCGGACCCAAAATGATCTGTCAAGTCTCCTCTTAATTTTCTCTTCTCCAAGTTGTACTGCCACAGATTCTCCAATCTATTTATGTAAATGAAGTTTCTCAACTCTGGAACTTTTTCTCTATCCTATCTAATGTCTTCACTTTCTGCCTAAAGTGTCTATGACATTAATATAAAGAAAAGCAGGCACCCAACTCCTGGTAGACGCTCTCTATACCCTCCTGCAGCCTGACAAACCATTCACCAGTACTCTCCAGTTCCTGTCACTCAGTCAATTTCATTTCCTTAAACATTGCTAAAAGGAGACTAGAAGTTGAAGCTCTTCATATTGCACATATCAAAATGAAGATGCAAGAAATAGACTTGAAAAAAGAGACATCATTTGAAGCAGAACGAGAAGAAGGCATTAATTAGTTAAGCTATGATTGGTATGGAGATGCAGCCTGAAAAGCTAACTGTCAATCTTAATTCTCAGACCAAGCATATAGATTCTGAATGGACAGGGTGTTCCATGGAGATGCTATAATGTACATACAAATTGGCCTACACAAAACAAGGTCCTGTGTTTTTACATATGTAGTTTCTAGCACAGTCAAATGCATCTTGGCTGAAGATCTTTAATTAGCACAGATAATTTAATAAATGATTACCAATAGCAGAACCACATCTAATGTGTACATGTATTTGTCTGAGGCTTGCAAGTATGAGCTTGAATGGCCTACTGCCCACTGGAATAGCTAATGGGACATGTTGTTTGATATGGTCTGCCAGTCGTTAGGATGTACAACCTCTCTTCCTGGCATCACATCGGCACTGAAACTCATATACCACATATTCATTTGTGTGATATGTGAGATGTCTTAATGGCTAGATGGCAGCGTCCTGTTAGTGCAGAAAACCAGTTGTAGGTTTACTGCATTGTAGCAGCATAAGACAGCTAACTTCACCTTTTATTTAATATTGCACATGCTGGAAGCTACATACATAACTACTTAAGATAAAGGCAAAAGGAATTTGTATATGCATTTTAACTTTATCACAAAAATAATAAGACAAAATGTATCAATTTCTAATCTCCTTTTAGTTTATTTAAGTTTCATTATAATGCTTTTATTCCTCCAGAGCTCAAACATTGTTTGCACGCCTGTTGTGTGGCACTTTATAATTTGCTTTTTGAAAGTCCATGTATATACAATGATCTGCATGACCTTCTCCAACTGTCAATGTCACCTCATGAAAGAAATGTAAGCAATTTTGTTTTACATGATTTGTTTTTAAGACATCTGTGCTGGCTAACCTTTCCAAATCCATATTTGTCCAAGTGACAGTTAAATTTGTCACAAATTATCATTTGTTTAAAATTCACTTACAGGCTGTGAGCATCACTGGCTGGGCCAGCATTTACTGCCCATCCCACCCTGCCCTTGAGAAGGTGGTGCTGAGTTGCCTTACTGACCAACTGAAGTCTACATGCAAGTTGACTCATAATGGCATTAGGGAGGAAAGTTCCAGGATTTTGACCCAGCAACAGTGGAGGAATAGTGACATATTTCCAAATCAAGATGGTGAGTGACTTTGATGGAAACTTGTAGGTGGTGGTGTTCCCATGTATCTGCTGCCCTTGTCCTTCGAGATGGAAGTGGTCACTATTTGGAAAGTCTAAGAAGCTTTAGATATTTTTTGCACTGCATCTTGTAAGATAATGAGCATGGGTGGTAGAGGGAACGATGTTTGTGGTTGTGGTGCCAATGCTTTATCCTGGATGGTGTTAAGCCTCCTGAGCATTGTCAGAGCTGCATTCTCCAGGAAAATGAGGAGTATTCCATCACTGTCCTGGCTTGTGTCTTAATGGACAAGCTTTAGGGAGTCAGGAGTTAAGTTACTCACTCAGGATTTCTCACCACTAACCTGCTCTTGTAGCCACTGAATATAAATGGCTGGTCCAGTTCGCAACCCCCAGTGGGAAATTCAGTGATGGTAGAACCATTGAATGTCATAAGTGCGATGGTTAGATTATTTCTTAATGGAGATGGTCATTGCCTGACATTTTTGTGGTGCAAATGAAACACAACCCTTCTATCTAAGGAGAATTGAATGTATTCTGGTCAGTGCTTCTGTAATTTCCACCTTTGTTTCCCTTAGTATCCTTGAATGCATCTTATCCACTCCTGGTGGCTTGTCAACTTTAAGTATAGTCAACCCATCTAAAATTTTTAAATTAATTTTTAGCCCATTTAATATTTCAACTACTTTGTCTTTCAATATGATTTGGACAGCATCTTTCTTACAAAGTTCTTATTTAGTGTCTTCATGCAATAATAGTTTTCTCATCCCTATTTGTTCCTTTTTTATACCCTTTTATTATTTATATCCCAATAGAAGACCTTGGATTCCTCTCTATGTTAGTTTCCACTATCTTCTCTTTGCTACTCTCTCTTTGCATTTCTTGCTTTATTTCACTTCCCCTCTGAACATTCTATATTCACTCTGATTCTCAGTTGTGCTACCCACCCAACATTGGTCATATGCAGTTTTTTTTTCCTGTTCTTTCTTATTCTCTATCAATTTTGCCATTCAGAGAGTTCCTGCTTTGATTGCCTTACCTATTCCCCTCACGGAAACTTAGCTCAACAGTATATCTGAGCTACAGGGAGAGGCTGAACAGGCTGGGGCTGTTTTGCCTGGAGCGCCGGAGGCTGAGGGGTGACCTTATAGAGGTTTACAAAATTATGAGGGGCATGGATTGGATAAATAGACAAAGACTTTTCCTTGGGTTCGGGGAGTCCAGAACTAGAGGGCATAGGTTTAGGGTGAGAGGGGAAAGATATAAAAGAGACCTAAGGGGTAACGTTTTCACGCAGAAGATAGTACGTGTATGGAATGAGCTGCCAGAGGATGTGGTAGAGGTACAATTGCAACATTTAAGAGGCATTTGGATGGGTATATGAATAGGAAGGGTTTGGAGGGATATGGGCCGGGTGCTGGTAGGTGGGACTAGATTGGATTAGGATATCTGGTCGGCATGGATGGATTGGACCAAAGGGTCTGTTTCCATGCTGTACATCTCTATGACTCTATCCAAATTGTTTCCCCTTTGAAGGAAGTTCATTATCCTGGTACAGTTTTGCCCTCCAATCTTTGATCCCAATTTACCTTGTCTCAACCCTATTGAAGTTGGCCTTCCCCCATTATGTTTTTTTATCCAGATTGCACCTTGCCCTTTTCTATTGCTAATCTAAACCCGGATAGCATGATTATAACCCCTAAAGGTTCCCCTACTGATACTTGATCTGCAAGTATGATGCACAACCCAGACACACCCCTGAATTTCTTTTTCTACTATCTACCCAGGTTCTTCCCAAATCTACTGACATTAGAATTCTTATTTTAGCATTAGCCTCAATTTTGAATAAATTGGAGTTAGATTTGCTGCTAATTATAGAGGCCTAACATTGTGACATTAATACCTCGACTTATTTAATTTGTCAAAATGCACTAAAATCAGCAATACTGGACTCATATATTCAATTAATGAAAAATTAAGCCTCTATTGTTTTACTAAACTTCGGGCGATGGAAGTGATGTAGGCTAGGACTTGTAGAGGATATCTTTGTGATTATAATGCAAATGAAAATTAGCAGAGTTTACTGTGTGGAACTCAGCAATATGCTTTTTCCTTTCTTTTCTAAAGACATTCTGTTATCTGTTTCTGGTATCAATGAGCACAATAAAGACATTGGTTGGAGAAATGGTGATGAAGAGTGAGTAATTTGAAATTATAACCAAGAGTTTCTCTGCTCAGTGGGTTTATGGCATGTGGAATGTTTAGCTGCAGGGAATGATTGGGGGAGCAACCAGTGTATCTTTTAAAAGGCAATTGGATAAATAATGTATCTAGCTTTGCAACAACAGTAGATGCCTCTAGAGATCTTGGTACAAATTCTTACCGAATTTAATTATTACATTTCTCTGTTTCTATATTTAGAAATATATTATCTCAAACAAAGTATATCTTTATTTCAAATGAATTATTATTGTTTTACATTGTAAGAGAGGATGTGTGTACAAATGTAAAGGTTTTGCAACTTGATGTTTTTCACCCATCTCATTCCTTGAATTCATAAGATGTAGGCATTGCTGGCAAAGCAAAAATTGATCATCTATCGCTAATTGCCCTCAGGCAGTGGGTTATGAGTAATGTTCTTGAGCTGCTGCAGTCCTTGTGTTGTGCATGCCCTCCCCAGAAATATTGGGAAGGGAGTTCCAGGACATTGACCCAATGTGGAAGAACAGTGATGTAGTTACAAAGCAGGATTCGATGCAGATGCTGCCCTTGTTCAGCCGGTGTAGCAGTTGCAGGTTTGGAAGATGCTGACAAAGGGATTTGTGATTTGCTGCAGTGCACCTTTTGGATGTTGCATCTAGCTGCCTCTTTGTGCTAGTGGGAATACAGTAAATGGTTAATGTGGTGGATAGGATATAGATCAAGCAGACGGGTTTGGCTTGAATGGCATTGAATGTCTTGTGTGTTGTTGGAGCTACACTCATCCAGGTAAATGGCAGACATTCCATCATACCTGAATTTAGATGTTAGACAGGCTTCAGGTAATCAGGAGCTCAGTTATTTGCCACAAAGTTCCCATCCTCTAACATGTTCTTTTAGCCACAGTACTTTTGAAGCAGATGCAGTCAATGGGAATCCCTCAGGACATTGATGGTGGGGTGGCACAGTGGTTAGAACTGCTGCCTCACAGTGCCAGGGACCCCTTTTTGATTCCAGCCTCGGGTAACTGTCTGTGTGGAGTTTGCAATTCTCCCCATGTTAAAGAGTTTCCTCTGGATGCTCTAGTTTCCTCTCACAGTCCATAAATGTGCAGGCCATGTGAATTGGCCATGCTAAATTGCCCATAGTGTTAGGTGCATTAGTCAGGGGGAAATGGGTCTGGATGGGTTAATCTTTGGAGGGTCGGTGAGGACTTATTTGGCCAAAGGGCCTGTTTCCACACTGTAGGTAATCTAATCTAATCAATTCATTCAGCAATGGGAATGTCAAGAAAGTTGGTTAGATTCTCTTTTGTTGCTATGGTTATCACCTGAAACTTGTACATCATTAATGCTATTTGCCCTTTAACAGATCAAGTATGAAAGATGTTGGCATAGAATTACATAGGATATATGACACAGGATCATGTCATATAGCCCAGCCAGCCTTCACTGAGATCTATGCTTCACTTGAGCATCCTCAATTCTTTCCTGATTGAATTTTACCCTTGTAACCATCAAGTCCCTTCTCCTTCATAGGTTTGTCTAGCTTATCCTTAAATGCATGCATATCACAGCAGCTTCCCATAATACTGAGTTCCACATTCTTACGATTCTTTGGATGAAGAGCTTCTGAATTCCTACTTGTATTGCTTGGTGACTGTCTTGCCGCATTGTGATCATGTACCACTTCATTATAATGAAAGGTTGTGAATGGAATTGAACACTAATGCAATTATTACCAAGCATTTCCACTTCTAAAATTACTTGGAAGGAAAGATATTCACGGAGCAGCTGAACATTGTACAGCCAATGACGATATCCTCAGGAACCCCAGCAACAAAGCCCTGGGTCTTAGATGCCTAGCCTTCAATGTGCAAGACAATGGCTCCAACCAGTGGTGACTTCACCCTCATCCTCACAGGCTTCAATCCTATTTGTGGGCTCCTTGATACTGCATTCAGTCAGATGCTGCCTTGAGGCAGTCACTATGACATCTCTTGACGGTTCCAATCTACATTCTTCCCACCCGCAACTTTTCCATGCTCATGAAATCCAAGATTTAATATTTCAGGAATAGAATAATTCATGTTTAAAACATCTTCACCAGGAGCAACTAATGATTTCTCTGAATAGTTTTGATCTTATAAACTGCCTGGTTTGTGTCCTCCGGATCTGGACAGTTGCATAAGTTGTGTCATCAGTGCTTCACTTACTGGTGCTAAAAGAGTATCTCTATACTCTCAGGCTCTGCAGGTTAGAAACAATCTCTATTCAGGCAATGTTTTGAGTAAGAGAAGAGCCAATCTTTGTTCTTACTGCACTGACTGCTAGCAAGTGTCTTTGCCATAAGCCTCAACTCTCCTGTTTTTTTTTATGTACACAGCCACAAAAGTGGGTCTCCTGTTAAAGCAGAAGCCTCCAACCATACAGCTAAACCAAACTCCTAATGAGGAGATTTATTCTCCTGTTAAGCACAGTCACATGTGAAAATGCTTCTTTTAGGTCAAAGCAGCAAGACGGTATAATCAGGTATGAACTACAGTTCTTCTGTTTAATTCTGGACTTCATTTTCCACTCAGCAAAAGAGAATCTATGTGGCCTTTCCAATGCAGAGAGTTCCTTTGATATCATCAACAAAGATGCCACATCATGACACCACAAATCCACAGACTGCCTTCCAACAAGACATCGTAGGCAACATTTCATTTGATGTTCATTAAAGCAAAGCTGATTCACATTGCGTTAGCTGCCCCCTACTGCAATGCAGAAAATGCTCTGTTTCCACCAGACTCCAACAAATGAATCCTATCAATTCTGAACATCAGAACAATGAGCAGCAGAACCTTTGAGTGACAGTTATATCTTTATTATTTGCGTTTTTTAAAATCAATCAGCTCATTATGCGGACTCAAAGGGCTATATGGTTTTTATTTAAAACATAATTTTGCTTAATAAAGAAATAAGAGTTTACGTCTTAGTGTGAAAATTACTGGAGGATTTTCTTCAGAGGCATTTCTGTCTCATCACTCCCCCAGGACAGAAATTGATGCAATTTGTGTAATTGGTATTTATCCAACAGTACAGAGCAGTTCAATGTTTATTGAGCTGAGGGGCTGGGGGATGGTTTGGGGTTGGTTAATTGATGTTACCATGTTAATACGAGTCTTTCTGTGATCATCAATGAAGTGACTGTCAGGCAGCATACATAGGAAATGTCTCTCATTTCAATAATTTATGAATTGCCAGGTGGTTTTAGTGACATATTTCATAGGCCTTTTCAAAAGATTATCAGTAATGAAGAGCTACATTCTTTTTTACATGGGGCATAAAATTTAACAACATCCAAACATATTTGGTGTCGGATGGGATTACTGCATTTAATAGGAATGTAGTGCTTGGAAATTCTATTGGTGGAAGCACATCTGACACATTGTGTCAATTTTGTTCACTGTGTACTTAAGAAAAAAATATAATTGATTTGGAAGCAGTTCAGGGAATGAAGGGTTTACACTATAAGGAAAGGTTAGACAGTTTGGGCCCATATCCATTTGAGTTTAAAATGAAAGGTGACATTGTTGAAATATATAAGATTTGATCTTGAGAAGACTTGACAGGTTGGATGCTGAAAGAATGTTTCCTCTTATGAAAAAGACTAGGACCAGGGGACATAGTTTAAAAATAATCCCCATTTAAAATGGAAACAAGGAAAAATATATTTCTCTCTGAGAGTCATTAGTCTCTTCCCCAAAACTATGGAGGAAGGTTCATTGAATATTTTTCAGGCTGAATTAGATAGTTTCTTGCTTGTTGATATGGGAGCCAAAAAGTGTAAGATGCAGGCGGGAAAGTGCAGTTGAGTCCACAACCAAATCAGCCATGCTCTTATCAGAAGGCACAGCAATCTTGGGGAGGCTGAATGGCCCACTGCTGTTCCTAATTCTTATGTTTGTATGCATGCCAATATGTTAATAAATTAGGTGTCCAAATGCATGTAGGAACACATGGATCTGGGGATAAAGGTGCTCAAACCATTAAAAGTAGCATCTTGGTTTAATAAAGCTATTTTTTAAAAAATGAAAAACTGGGATTCATTCCTGCCAATTTAAACTTGTATAGAACAATTAGTCAGACCACTTGTGTTTTTGTTTTTGCCACTGTTTACCCATTATTTACTTATCTATGCTACTTAACTCTGTGATCCTACTACATTGCTCGCAAGACAAAGCTTTTCACTGTGCCTCGGTACATGTGACAATAAATTCAATTGAATTCAATTCAGTTTAGAGTTTTGTGTGGAGTCTGGTCATCACATTATAAAAAATGTATATAGAGACACTGAAGAAGGTGGAAACAATTATGAACTAAAATTATATCATAACCAGGAGGTTATATTTATCAGAAGGATTGATCAGCCTGAGTGCTTTGTCTCAATAAGAGAGGTGAGGGGTGATCTGATACAGCGCTTCAAGATTATTGAGAGAGTGTAATAATATAAATGTAGAGAAGATAGTTCCACTGGGTGAGGTTAGAACTAAGAGTTGTAAGTATAGTCAATACTAAATCCAATGTGGATTTCAGGACAAACATCTTTATCCAGAGGGTGGCAGGAATGTGGTGCTCACTATGACACGGAGTAGCTGAACATACAAGTTAGGGACTGGAATAGGAGATTCCATCCCTTGAGTTTAGTCCCCTATTCAATGAAATCCTGATCACTCCACATTCCCAACTACCCCCAATAATCATTCACCTTCTGCCTTATCTACCTCTGCCTTGACCATAGGCAAGGGCTCTGCTTCCGACATCCATGGAGGAAGAGTGTTCCAAAAACACACAACTCTCAGGAAGAAAATATTTCTTCCCATCTCTGTCTTAAATGGACAACCACTTATTAATAAACATTGACCTCTAGCTCACATCCTCTCTGTATGCACCCTGCCAAGACCTCTCAGGAGACTGTGTGCTTCAAGCAGGTCACCTCGTAGTCTTTGACCATCCAATGGAAACAAGCCTAGCCTGTCTAACTTTTCCTCATAAGCCAGCCTGCCCATTCCAGGTAATAGTCCGGTAAAGCTTGTCTGAACTGCTTGCAACATATTTACATCTTTCCTTCAGTAAGGTGACCAGTGCTCCAGCTATGCTCTGTATAACTGAAGCATAACCACTGTGTTGTATTTAATTACCCTCACAATGAGTGATATTATTAGTTTTCCTAACAACTTGCTCTCATGTATACTAACCTTTTGCAATTCATTCACTAGGGCTCCCCCCCACACCCCCATCCTTCTGCATTCAGAGTTTCTCAGCCTCTCACATTTAGCTAATATGTTTCTGTTTTCATTTTCCCTACCAAAATGTACAATTTCACATTTTCCCACATTGTCCCCCATTTGCCAGATCATTGCACACTCACTTAAATCCTTTTGTAGTCTCCTTTTGTGCTCTTCACAGTTTAATTTCCCACCTGTGGTTTGAGTCTTCAGCAAATTTTGCAATTATACCCCAGTCCCTTCATTCAAGTCATTGAATAAATCTTTGAGGTCCCCGTAGCAATGCTTGTGACACACCATTTATACATCTTGCCAAGTGCAAAATTGTCCATTTATATCTTCTTAACATTTCCTGTCAGCTCACTAGCACAAATACAGGTAAGAAGAAGCTAGATGAAAACTGATGCAAGAGCATAATAGAAGGATATGTTAAAAGCACTGGACAAATGGGGTTAAAGGAGTTTTATAGAGCATAAAGATCAGTAAGGGCCGGTTGGTTGAATTTTCTTTCATTCATCAGATGTGGGCATCGCTGGCTGGGCCAGCATTTATTGTCCATCCCTAGTTGCCCTTGAGAAGGTGGTGGTGAGCTACCTTCTTGAATCTCTGTAGTCCACATGCTATAGGTTGACCCACAATTCCCTCAGAGAGGAAATTCCAGGATTTGACCCTGCAACAGTGAAGGAACAGTGATATATTTCCTAGTCAGGATGGTGAGTGGCTTGGAGGGATACTTTCAGATGGTGGTATTCCCAATGACCTACCATCAGTAACCACTATTGAGCTTTGGTGCTGTCTGGGTTGTTGGAACTTGTGGCCAAATCTGAGCAGACAGCAGCTCAGGGTGAAGCTTCCTACCATTGAGTGACGGCAGTCCTATTCTGCCTGGATATAGCCACCCACAGACCTTCCGGCTATGGGGTAGGTGTGTCGTGTATCTGCTGCCCTTGTCTTTCTAGGTGAAAGTGGTCATGGGTTGGGAAGGTGCTGTCTAAGGACCTTGTAGGATTTTCTGCAGTAGATCTTGTGGATTGTACACACTGCTGCTACTGAGCATCAACAGAGAAGTGAATAAGATGTGTGTGGATGTGGAGCCAATCTGGATGTGGAGCCACGTGGTCTGTTTCTGTGCTGTACAGATTACTTTGTAACTTTATAAGGGTAGCTTTAATTAAGGGCATACCAATATCACAAATAGAGATAGAATCCATCTCAACAAGGTTCATACAGATCAGATCACAGAGTATGTTTGGTGGCATGGTGGCTCAGTGGTTGGCACTGCTGCCTCACAGCACAGGGTCCCAGGTTCAATTGCAGCCTCGGGTGACTGTGTGGAGTTTGCACATTCTTCCTGTGACTGCATGTGTTTCCTCCGGGTGCTCTGGTTTCCTCCCACAGACCAAAGGTATGTAGGTCAGGTGAATTGGCCATGCTAAATTGCCCATAGTGTTAGGTACATTAGTCAGAGGGGAAATGGGTCTGGGTGGGTTACTCTTCAGAGGGTCGGTGTGAACTTGTTGGGCCAAAGGGCCTGTTCCTTCACTGTAGGAAATCTAATCTAAAGCAAATAATGCTGATTGTTATGTTATATTATATAGAACTTACAAGGCAAAAACAGGACAATTGACCACAAAATCCATTACACTCAACACAAGCCTCTTCTCATCTTATTTCAGCCAATCCTATTCGCAAGGTCCTTTTACTTCCTTCTACCCCATATATTTATCTAGCAGCCTTAGATTGTGTCCTATGCCCAGTCCACCATCAATACCACATTGCCCAATAAAGCTAAGAACAGGCCGGCCTATGCCCACATCTTCTAGAGGTGAGTCTTTAACACCTTTGACAAGACTAGCCTACTCTGGAGGTAAGTAACCTTGTCAGGTTAACCAATATCAATGTGAATAGCGAATGGGTAGAACAGCACAATAATAATCACAATCAATTCCCTTTCATCCATGTTCAGTTCCTGGATCAATAGAACCCCGACAAGGACCATAGTGTGTCTTTTTTTAAAGAATTACATATGGGAACAAGAGCCAGTATAACATGCACCCATTGGATGTGTTTTCAGTGGAAGGTGTATGCAAATTAGGGCAAGTGCCCAATCACATTTCCCAAGCTCAATCCCAAAATAAGAAAAGTGGGCAGAAAGAAAATTGACAGCCCTCCCACAATATGTAAATAAATAGTTAAGGGTCAATTGAACTTGTTTAAAGCTCAGTTAACCCCAATATTAACCTGTCCATATCTCAGCATCAGTAAGGATATGATTGATATGGACAAAGGGACACTATCTGTGGAGATTGCCATTGCCAGTTAGACACAGCGCCCAGTATCACCCTTTCCTTCCTATTCATACATATTTTAAAACCCATTCCGTTCCCCCTCTGCTACCCTCCGACTGAAGGTGGCAAAGCTCTTCCTGTGCACTATCCCTTATGTAACTAGGTCGGGAGTTCAGTCAGGCCTGCTTTGAGGGCCTGCCTGCAATACCATCACTGACCACTGTTGAGCTTTGGTGCTGTCTGGGTTGTTGGAACTTGCGTCTGGATCAGTGGTGCTGGAAGAGCACAGCAATTCAGGCAGCATCCGAAGACAGGCAAAATCGACGTTTCGGGCAAAAGCCCTTCATCAGGAATAAAGGCAGAGAGCCTGAAGCGTGGAGAGATAAGCTAGAGGAGG